>NC_071981.1:24663725-24943430 GCF_026283585.1 Hylaeus volcanicus
TAGGTACCATTTTGTTCCATATATATATATATATATATATATATATATATATATGGAAACTTCGACGAAGTTATAAAAATAAATCCCACGATATATATATGGAACAAAATGGTACCTATGTAATTCAATAAATATACATATAAATAAATATATATATGGAACACAATGGTACCTACGTAATTCAATAAATATACATATAAATAAATGTATATTACAATTGAAATGTGCGTTTGAAGTTTTCTTATATATATATACATATATATTATTTGTTTTCAGCCATTCTTATATATATATATGTACATCTCTTTAAAGGTGGAAAGGTTGTGGAACAAACTGGTGCCTATGTAATTCAATAAATATACATATAAATAAATGTATATTACAATTGAAATGTGCGTTTGAAGTTTTCTTAAAAATTGGCACGAACTTTCTGGACAACCTAATGCAATGTAACTAGTAATTTTCGAAAATTTCTATTATTTTTCAAAACGGATAGTGACTTGTAGTACTTATTAAAATAACTTTGGTACTACGTTAAATTGAAAAATGTTGTTACTCCCTACCCCCTCTATTCGAAACTTAGCCAACGTAATCAGTCGAAAGGGTTACGCACCACTGGTTTAGAGAGCAAGTGCATGGGCCAGAAAACCTAGCGCCGTTTGTTTCTTTCGCGCAATAAATTCATTGCCATGGCGACGAAGATATTCAGCAACGATGCGTAAGAAGCGACCACGTTTCCATCAGCGATCGACACGTTCGATAATCGCGCACGGTGATGAAACTTCGAACGCTTCCCCGGGTTCAAGATCGCGCCTATAACGCAACGATATCGTTTCGCGATTTCGTTCCCGCGTAAACATCACCGCGAAACAAAAAATATATTACTCTGCCGGCACTTGCTATCGTTATAAAATATAAACCATGAAATTGCTTTTCTGCTCGTAATCCTTGACCGGCAACGTTTTCTCGAATACATTAGTATTTTATACAGTTATAAAAAGAAATACACGAACTGGTTTCGCGGATGATTTACTATAAAACGCGACGTTCATTTTTCATATCTCAACTCTCGACGACAATTTCTCGTCGAATAATTAGTATTTTCTGTACTCGGCTTATAAAAACCAATGCAAAAGTTCTTCGTTCTCGATAGAATAATCTTTTCTTAATAAATGAATATCTTTAAGAAATAAGAAACGAACTGTTCGAATAGGCGTCGAATTAATCGTGACGCGTTGGTCATTCGTCAGCCATTATTAGAATATCATTTTTTACGTCTCTGTTCGAAGACCCCGAAGGTACATTATCTTGGAAATATGAAGAAAATGTAATGCATAGGGTTCAGACCGCTTTGATCACGAGGCAGGAATGAAGTGTACTGCGGCACGAAATATTGCGTGCCGACGCAGCTGCGCTTCTCCCTTTGTCTTCTTCGATTTACCCCATACTACCTCTACTTCTCCCACGTCCATTCTTTCTGGACTTAAAACCTTCCATGGGCCACTGCCACCATCGCGCTACTCATATTTCGAGTGAAACAGAATAATCGTCGGAGTATCGATGTTACAAAGAGGTATAATAAATTAATTGTTGCGAAAAAACCATAGATATATCATAGAGTAAGGGATTAGATCATACTTGTCCTCTATTTATTTTACTCTATTTATCATTTATTTAAGTTACTATTTATATGTACTACTATTTATTTTATATAGGAAATATTTTCAAATAATTCCAGTACATCGAAATCTTTTTTGCGGTGTTCAAGTACTAAATATTTTGCCTAAACTACAAATCTAAAGAAAATCTCTCAACGAATCTGGTACACTGCTCTCAATCTTTATAGTTTACGGCGATACGGTTTTCCGTACCAGCCTATTGCTATGATAAAGTACACGCGATACGGAACTTTATCTGGTAGAACCGAGTGGAACGTGTACAAAATAAGAAAACGATAAACATAGACATACGAAACATCCACCAACGATAGGAAATTATTTTTCATACGATATTCCGTGACAAAATTTTCATCTGTTTCGTATAGAATTTGTTACGCCTAACAACGACTTGAGAACCGCATTCTTCGCGAAAGCGTAATTTCCCGCCAGTTTTAAAATTTTTTATGCAACAACGATATAAACACAATTGAACTTTTATTAAATATCTTGCGACACGTGCATTACTATTTTACTCTAGTTTCTTTCGTTTCTTTCTCCATCTAGTCTAACTATAACTTTGACGTTGCAGTTTTATTTTGTTCGCTTATATTTTTTTCGAAATTCATTATCTTTGTTTTATTCCGAGATAGTTCGATTTCCTGAAAGTTACCCTATCAACATGCTTCGAGATAATGTATCGAAATTCTTGTATATAAATTCGTTTCTTGTGTCAATATTGAGAGTACGGTCATTAAACAAACAAATAAAATGGATAACATGTTCGATCAAAGACATTCATTCAGATGCGTAAGAAACTCGCACCGATTACGTTTGCCGCAGGGTATCGATAAATATTCGTAAACAAGCAATTCGATACAGTGTAACGATAAAAACTGTCCGGTACGTTTTACGAGTTAGGAAAGAAAAACAGTGTATCGGTATCAGTTCACTTAAGCTCGTAGATAAAAGCTTGAGAAACTTTTTCTCGTCAGAGAAATTAGGTATGCGCCGCGATGTCGCGTAACTCGTTACAACTAATTCCTCGTTCAACGTTGAAACTGCATGCGACGGAACGACTATCGTAATTTCCAAGCGAAAAATATGAAATACAAATATACTTGTAGGTTTTCTAGTTGGTATTTCTCACGTATACTTTGACATCTCTAGGTTAGATCTGAATACTTACGACTGAGATCTTATCGAACATTAATCGCTGCTTATTTACTCGTTGTTTTTGAAAATGAGCGTTTTACCGACACTAAAATTGGTAGATATCCCTTGGAAACGACGATCAACAAGAGGTACATACATAATTTATATATTTGTCCTACGGTGGAAAACACTTTGGACGAATAAAAAAAAACAGAAAAAGGAAAGTATGTAAATGGAGATTTACATTATATTTAATTATACGTAACACGTACTATAATATAATTCCAATTAATTAATAATTGTTTAATATTTGTAATTGTCAAGATTTTATGTATAGATATATAATAAATTTATTATATAACGAATAAATATATATAGTATAAATCAATATTTAAATACATCTTTATGTACTCGTACCTTTTAAAGTATCGGATTCCTAAACTTTTAACTTGCGTTTTCGGACTTTTCGGGTCAAAAACTACAGGATTTGATAATTTTTACAAAAAAAAAGGTGGGTCGACCAAGAAAGAAAATCGCGTAAAATTCAAACCGAACGAAAAACGGAAAGCACGTTTCGCGAGAGGTTAGACGAGTCGAGGATTCTTGACTAAAAACTACGCTCGATTCGTGTCAGAATCGAGCACGAAAGAAGCTTGATAAAAAAATCGAGAATCGCGTGAAAGCGATCAGATCATCAGAAAATCAATCGAGAATCGAACATCTCGTAAGAAAAGAGAAGAGAATCGCGTGTTCGACGGCGTGAGAGGCTGTAACAAGCACGCAAGCGTGGTTTCCTCACAGAAATCGTGCAGACGCGTTACGACTAGTAAAAATGAATTCTCCGGATGCTTACTTTTCATCGAATCCGCAGATCGGTTGGAACGTGACAACCGGCTAACGATGTAACCGATTACGAGGATGACTCCGGCGAGAAACAGCGTGCTCGCCAGCACCAACACGGACACGCTGGCTCCCGGCGTGATTTTCGCCCCTGTATCCTCCATCTTCACCGCGTGATCAACCCACCACACTTTGTTTTTACCTTCACAAGCACTTACGACGCACGCTCGATTCAATGTAGGCCCCGTGAAAAATCGCCGTGAATTCCGAGCACGAGACGCGACCGAGAATACACTCCGACCGCGTGTTCCAAAAAACACGAGATATCACGCAACGATCGCGGACAGTGCGTCAACTCCACGGCGGTCCTCGACTACACGCTTTATAGACGGGACGCTCGAACGTTGTCGTGTCTTCGGCCACGAGTCAAACGAGTTGTAGATGCGAAACTCCATCAAATACTTTCTACGGTCACCGAGCGTTGTCGCCAATAGGGACCACCGCTGCGTTTCACTCTCGCCTCTTTTCGTTTCGTATTATCGTAATTAACCACTTCAGACACAATTTTTCTTAACATTCAACCCCGATTCGACGTTTCTTCTCGCACCGAAATAAAGTTTATTATACATTCTTACTTTTTGAATCGACGCTGGAGTTGTCAGTTTCCAACCGTCGCAAGTGCCTTTGAGCGTTCGATGTGTACGTGTACTTAACACGCGTGAAAGCCTCCCGCGCACAGCGCGCGTCTTCGTAGTCAAAGGGTTAGGTTAAGTATCGTCGATAATTGTCTTCTCGATCCGTCACCGTCAAACTTGCCCAACGAATATCGGAAATTCCGTATCCAGGTGTAATCCGTGATCGAAACGTGACTTTCGTAGACGGTTCAAAGGAAGAAGGCGTTCGTTCGAATTCGTGGCGCGAATTTCGTAATTGCCATCGTCGAGATCTCGACACGACGGAGGGTTTCCGAACCCAAAGGTCTCCCTAGTTCACGCATAGCACGCTGAAAAAACAATGCTCGCATTCCTCGGTCCCCTGTTCGTTTTTTTCTTGGCACCGTCGGCAGATTTTGTCTACACTGACGACAAAGTTACCGCTTCGAGTCGTTTCTGGGTCACAGAGTTCGTATTTCGTGCACGACACACTTTATCCTTCGAAATTCGTTCCCCTTTGTACGTGCGAATATTCGAACGGCTCGACGTTCGATTTTTAACGCCGCACTATGTCGTAGAATCGGCTTAAAACGGGAGAAACAACGCCGTCCCGAGTATCCGTCGAGCCTGAATAACCAAGAGCCGGCTACTCCTGTTACGTTTTCGTAGAAAGAAACGACAGAGTGTCGAGCTCCGTCATGGGGTGATATACTCGCGGGAAGTCCGGATGCGAAAAGGTCGTCGTCACCTTGTCGTATCTGTTGGTGTACTCACGGTGCGGTTAAAAAAGAAGCCCGTGCGATTTACAACTCGGGAGCAATCGACGTTACCGCGCAACTTACGTAAGCCATTCGGCCGGTCGCGTGCTCTGGCGGCACACTCGCAAATTAGACGGAATCATCGCGGCGAACGAGACACGTTGGGAGGTACGACCAGTGAATGTAACGTTCGTAACAGCTCGAAACGCGTGTTTGCCCAAACGTGCGATTAGTACCGGTATATACGCGCTTGGACCCTTGCTTCTTCGCGTTAAACCCGCTCCTACCGACTGATCCCCCACCACCTTTCAACCCCCACGTTGATCACCGTGCTCTCCCACCGCGTTCCAACTTGCGCCGTCAAACGTTTCATACGTACTGACTGCCGCTGCGAGTTTCCTATACATATTTCAATGTATACGACACGTCGCATGGCGCTTCTAATCCTTACAGGATAGACACCCTCTAATAAGTCACGAAATAACGTCAAGGTTAGCTCGAGTTACGCCATTTTACACCTAATTCCGCGAAAAATTTCAAGATCATACAGTGTTCTAACATCGGAGGCCAGGAGGCTGGAGGCCAGGTCACTTTTTTTTTACGAATAAATTTAAATACTGTTCATCTTCATTTTCTAAATGTTTGTTTCACATTCAACTGTATCTGAAATTATATGTATTTTAAACAATTATCTTCCGGTACAAATTTGTGACAAAAATGATTTGAAAAGAATATTTAAAAAAGATGGTTAAGTGTAATACGGTATAAGAATAATGCAATACTTTGCAATCTTTTACTAATCTACTTTGCAATGTAAACACTTGTGAAGTGTGGTTAAAGTGTAACTATATATATATATTATTCAGTTGAAAAATGACCAATCAATGATGAAAGCAATACTTTATAGAAAAAAAAAGTCGATCGAGTTGGTACAATTTTAAGTGTCAGTTACTATACATATACGACGAATTATCGATTTCTTGTACCTGTCGAATTAAATTTTTCCAATTTTGAGAATGGTAGGAATTAGTTCAATCTTACGTCGTGATTCACGATGAAACGTTCAGACCGAGCTCGAAATTACGACATTTTTATTTTTACGTAATGAAATCGCGTTAGTTTGAAAGTGGAAGATGACTGAGTTCCGGAAATCCTATTACGTTTAACCCATTCGCACGGAGTCAGTGTCAGGATTTTCCTGGAACGCGATACCAGAGTTCCGAGAAGCGCGATGAGCACATTTTCTTTACTACACGCACAGTTATTCGTACTAAAAAACGTTTACCACCTTTCCCTTTCTATGTTCTCCCATAATATTCGATACGTACAAATTAAACTTTCACGAGTAATATAAGTATGTTTTGCTTTACTTTTACGAATAAATTATTTATGTTAATATATTTTATTAACACTTTACCGACAGGTAGTATATTAATTGGCTCTTTCCCATGGTAACCAATACTTTGTTATCTATTACTTGGACAACATCGTATGCTCTCATCATTGTATGAATTATGAAATGTTATATAAATATTAATCAGAAAACGTTTCTAATAGACGGAATAAATATTGTATAATACTAACGTTACCAAAATAAGATATATTGTTGAATTTTGTTACATGTCCAATTACTACCAGTCGGTAAACTGTTAACTAAATTATCTAAATAAAATTTATTATAAATAGACTGCGAATATTTATGCACTTCCGACAAGCGTGGATATACAAGAATATACAAGGTTGTGAACAAATGCAGAAACACATAAAATATAAAAAATAAGGTACACGTTACAATATTTATGAATTTGCTTAAATATTCGCAAAGCATCATCTGGGTTGATGAATTTAAATTTAATTGAAAATATATGGTACGAACTAGAAATTGTTGAAATAATCACAGACGAATTTCACTGTGATCTTTTTATCATCGTTCTAAACGTGTTCTATTTATATCTGTAGCGTTTGGTATTAGCCACTGCATAATCGAGAGTGATGGACGAATCTTCACTGTTGAGAGACTGCACGTTCGAGATTCTCGATCGAGCCTGCTGCATCATCGTTATCGATAAGTGGTCAATGTAGCGCCAAGACCAGTTTATCGAACACAAGGTTTCTAAACTTCGTTGAACGGGAGAGCTAACATTACCGACGTGGTCAATATTCGACGTTACCGACCAAGTAAATCCTGCCAACGACTCTTGAGAAATTTAGTGTTCTCTCGTAGAGTGAAAATAGGTGTTCCGTAATCGAAACACATGCCGCGCATTATCAACATGCAGCCAATCATAGAATTACATTATCCAGCGTGACCTAACGACTAGCCTTACAAATATGTGCTCGTAACGGCAAGATGCGTTAAATTCAACCCGTTACTCGCCCCGTTACTTTTCCTCATTTCAAACGTCTTCGTCCTCGATTTGACTCTCTCACGTGCGAGCTCACCAACCCGCTTCGATAGCGTGCTTATAAACAGAAGGTTTCGCTATATACAAGGTGTTCGATTTTAATCGATTCGGTCAAACATCCACAAAAATTACTCGACGAACAATATTTTCAAAAGCACATTTTGAATAAGCATTCTTTTCTGCTAGAACATAAATGTATTTGTATTTATGCGAGAGGCGCGACCCGCTACAGTCCTGCCCCAGTCACGTGGTATTGTTTATCACGGTACCATCTTCAAACCGATCGCGATACGTTCCTATGCTCGATCCGCGAGCGTAATTTCGCAGAAATCAGCGTATCATAGTCAGGCGCTGTTCCTCGTAAGCGTGGCCTGGATTATGCGTTTCGTTGAATGCGCAAACTCGACATACTTTATCGTCATTGTTTACAAAATACTTAAGAGGCGTTCGAGAGCACCACCGAGCTAATGCGTCTTAAAAGCTCTTTGTGACTCAAGTTCTTGTTTCTTCAGGAGGTTCTGATACCGTACCACTGCGCAGTAAGCGACAAACATTTTTTCTCACTCGTTCGATAATTAAACAACGAGCCTGGATCCAAGGCGCGTCGCGGCGAAACTCACACACGCCGTATTTATAAACACAACCGTCTCTTTCTAACTAGTTCTTTTTCGAGCCAACGGTTTATTTCTATCGCTCTCTCGACGTCGCATAGTCAGTGACGGCCCTATACATACACGAGAGACGAAACAGCCGGGCAACTGTATCAGGGCCTAGGGCAACTGTATTGTAATTCTATTTTTATTTAAATAAATTTACTTATTCCACGAATAGAATAACCCAAGTCTCGACTTGGTAATCCTTACAACTTTATCGTCATTTATATAAAAAATTTGATAGCTATAAAATATTACTTATTATTATTATTATTCGTCTAGTAGATTACAAATGTAACTTGATAATAATTGTAAAACCGTAACAATAAGTAAAATTTTGTTACATTTGAAGCAATGTAATAGAAAATGCGATTCAATTTATTATTTTATGTTTACTATTTATATTACAGTAGTATATAGCAGCGATAAATACAATGCATATTAAATACTAAATGGTATGTTATTTAATTTTTTTGAAAATTCTGTCTTTTACCATTTTGGCGAAGCTTGATTGCTAAAATAACACAGCATTCATCGCTTCGATTGCACGAGAACCTCGCGTATCCCTTTATGAACACCGCTTTCGTGATCTCGGGCCAACGAACGCTGACTCAGATTTTAAAGGTCGTTTGCCCTAAAGTGTTTCTCGTAGAGTTCGAGTTTCCGGAGAACCATGGGAAAAATTAAAGAACGACGTACAGAGGTGACATAAATTCCCGTAAGTGTTCTGCACTTAGCGTATACTCAATTTTCCTTTTACGCGATAGCTACGCTTCTGAAAATACTAGAAATTATAGAGTGAAAAGAAAAAAAAGCATGGAAAAAAAAAAGAAATTTCTATCGGAATCACGCAACGATAAGAACGGATTAATCCAAGGACCAATGGTGTCGTCCTTGAATTAATATGTTCTTATCGTTACGTGATTCCGATACATATTTTCCATTTCTTCTTTTTTTTTTTTTTTTATCCGAAGTTTCGTCAACTGCATACTATGCATGTCTGAGAATACGTATATTACATATTTATGTGGACAGCTTTTTAATGTAAACAGCAAAACAAATTACTCGAAACATTTATCACTAATTATTAAAATTACATTGACACCAAATTTTACATGAAATTTTAATATTTTAGAAACCGTGAAACAGAAAGCAATATCTACGAATAGATAAACTGTTACTTAACGAACAAACAAAATGTTGATGCGTCGTATTTTTATAAACGAATGTATATTTTTGTTTATTCTCATAGAAATGTTTCTTTTTCTATTCAATGACTCGATGACTTTACTTCTGATATGGCCTGATAATTGCTATTGATATGGTCGAAAAGATTTACTTCGATAATTGGAAACGGCTCGACACGAAGTTACAAAATTTTCTGTTTTAACAAAGCTATACCTTTGAAATTCCAATTGTTATCTGCGTAATGAATTAAATTGTCTAGATAAAAATACATAATTCGCGGAATCGCAACTTGAGTCATTATATTATTCAATCGACTCGCCATATCTCACAAAAGCGGTCTATTTTATCCATGTGCAATAAATTTTTGCAATAATCTCGAGTAAATGACACAGAAAGTTCTTTTCTGGAAGAGAGGTTTCTTTTTAGCAGCGTTAACATAAGATATAAATATACATTACATTTATCACTGTAGATTTTTCTTGACATAACTACTCGACTATAAACATACACTGTGTTTATCACTGTATATACATATTTGTAATGTAATCTATAAACACGTACTACGTTTAACATTATGCGTATCTCTAGTCTATGTCAAATTTTATTATTATTTTTAAATTTACTATAACTTGATTAAACTGTAATTTTAATATTTATAGATTAAATAATTGCTCGATACTAATAATTAATCACAAAATAAAATTCAGTATTTGCATCTTTTCTGGAAAAATAACGAAAATTATATATCGTAATTTACAATCCGAGATAACAATCACGACAATAACTCGCAGCTGCGTCGAGGCAATCTTTATCGAACACAACGTGAACAATTCTAACGAGAACGACGAATAATGTTTAACGTATGATTCTTATCTAAAACGTTTATGATACGTCAGTTCGGCGTATCAAAACAACCGTTGACAAAACAAGTACGTAACGCGAATTAACGTGTCTACCTTCGAACCGGTAAAAAGATAGTAGAGGCGATTAATTCCCGCCTGAACGGCTTATAAAAATGAAAGAAAAATATTTAACCAAGAGAACGCTTATCACGCGCACTTGAAAATTTCAGGGTCGCGAACGCGATGCAAATGTGTGTACGTTTATACGCGCTCGTTGTGGGAGTGGATATTTAAAAGCGACAGATCATTCACGAGATAACTGTCAGTCACCTCGACTCGGCGAAACGTGCAATCATACACTTCCATTCAATTAAAAGTAGCGGATTGCGACAACGTCAGCAACCCTATCTAACACCTGGACTCGTCAACTCAACAAATGCAGCCAAACGATGCAGGCGACAATCCATCGCTTGATTTCTGTTGTGTTAAAATTAGAATACTATAATGGCAAACGTCAGGAACCATTACCTATCACTCGGACATGACAGACGATGTAAGAATCCGATGATAATTGAAATAATTGATCTCGATTGAATTGACAATTTCCAATTTTTGCAAATTACTTCAGGACGACTGTAAATTATACAGACTGTTCCGCTTCCTATTCCGCTGAAAATATTACATTGTTTCAACTAAGTACAGGTGACTATCGTTTAGTCTCGACAAAGAGTGGAATACGTGATTTTTATTGAATAAAAAAAGAAAAAGGAAACGGACTGTTCTAATAGACTTCGAAATAGTTGCACGCCATCTGTACATGGCGAAGGATTGCAACGATCAATTCCAATTTACAGAAACCATGAAATTGTTGCAATCAGCTTCGAGATGACTCCCAGTCACCTCGACACAACAAAGAAACCAATAACGGGTATCCATATAAAATACATTCCTTATTAGTGCCGATAACGTCCGTCAAACGCGTGTAATGTGTTATTATCCGCGATGGCGCTTAACCTTGATATAAGATAAGTTTCGTGCGTATGAATTTTCGCTATGCAAACGCGAGCCGCTTCGACAGTAATGTTGCTCTCGTGTTTCTATTTAAGGATACCAGTTTCAACGCGCGAGAATTATTAATGACCTCCAGGCAAAGGTTAATTAAAAAAAAAAAAAAAAAAAAAGAAAAAAATGAAAAATAACCAGTGTAAAGTGACAGTCGTCCCACAGATTGTTAGGTTCGCGTACTTGAGACGGTGATCTGGACCAATCGTTTTTCCCCGTGACTCGACGGATTTTCCTACCGTCTGTGCTTTTTCCCGCGAGTCTCGACGTGGACGCCTCCCTGCGTGGTTTAACCAAAGGAACTCCACCTTTTATCGATAACTAGGTCAATTTATTATTCGCTATGGCTTCCTGATCGCTCGGTATTGTGCAGTTCGAATCAATTACGCGTATTCATTAGGTCATCGGTACAGTTAGGTAGACAACGCTAGAAATAAACGATATCGTTACCGCGAATACAATTCTTCGGTTTAACAATTTTTTAGCAATCTAGTTATTCGCATATTCAGTTTTTCATTGAATTTCACTTTTAAATACTTTAACAATACTACATTATGTTATATTATGTTACATTATATATAATATATGATGATTTGTTACTTGGATCATTTCTAGCAATACAAATACGTAAATAAAACATGTATTTATATGTTTTATAAATATATATATATATATATATGTATATGTATATATATGTGATTTATTATCTCATTATATTATTTACAATATTTAATTAATTATATTAATGTGATTTATTATCTCATTATATTATTTACAATATTTAATTAATTATATTAATGTGTTTATACAATTATATATTTTATTTACATATTGTTAGAAACGATCCTAATAACCAAAGTACTATAAAATTCAACTTTAATGACTAAAAAATAAAATCTTAAGTACGTAGAAGTGAGGATCAGTGATGAGTGATACCTAGGGAGCCGCATACTCTCGAGCCGGCCCTGACCCAAACAGCCGTAAGAGGAAGTTGGGTTGAAGTTGTTTCATTAGTCAAAGGACACGAAAGAAAATAACAGAAAACAAAGATTATTGTATACGTGGTATATCTGTATGTCGCATCGTGTGACGCGTGCGTCTTCCTAGCAATATATAGGGTGTTGCTTTATTGGTGGAGCACTTTGTATTCGGTATTCGAAAACCATGAAAAAGATCGTTTAAACATACGACACGGACGACCTTGTTTCTGAACTGTAGCCAGATTTTTGTTCGGTCATCTGTTACGCCAGTGATTCTCAAACCTAAAGTCCGCTGACCCCTAAAGAAGAAGGGGTGCCCTCGACTTTCATCGTTAGGACAAAAAAATAGAACCGTGACACCGCAGTCGAATGCAAATATTTTCCATTGTATTTTAATTTCGTTTCGTTAAAAACAACCTTCGAACAGCTTTCGGTCGGCAGTAGTGAAAAGAAATAAAAAACAAAAATACTTCGAGTTAGAAAACAAGAGCAAAACAAGTTACGAACGTACATATTGTAGTTAGAAAATTTATATATAGCATTCAAGAATTGCCAATTTATACAGTACTATTTAAAAATTCTAATCTTGATTTATGACTTATATTCTGTTAAACCGAAACTTACGTTCTAAGAATTGTATTTTAAATGTTTCCAACTTCTGGTGTTCAATTTGTAAGTGGAACAAAAATTATACTTTTAACGTAGAAATACAATAAATAAAAAAAAAAAAAAAGAAAAATGTTAAATACATTTATACCTCATATTTTTATTTCGTTCCTGGCCGACGATTCTTGTTCGAGATAGCGGTGTATTTCGTTTCGAATACAAACGCGTCGCATCATCAGATAAACCGCAGCGGTTCAATGGAACCGATCATGCGTGAAATCAGTAACGTTTGCTCCTTTTGTTGAAAGCAACGCCCTGACCTGATAGCAAATGAAACGACTGTGCAGCCACGGAACAAGGTCAAACAGGTCGCGCATTTACAGGCGAGCTATTCTCATAAGTTTTTTCGGCCCGTTCATCGACAAGGTAGATCCCGCGAATAAAGAAACACCCTGTACGTACCGATCGCGAGTACCTGAACCTTGAAATTGGCACGGCGCCATGAAAGAAGTGCGCAATTTCACGACGGGATTATCACGCCACGTTCGCGTTACCGGGAAGAATAATTTTGGGCCGTTGCGACGCAAGGGTGCTGCGTCAAGAAATTTCAAACGAAGAAAACCAACGGGCAGAATACACTGGAGAAAAACACGAGCGTCTGCGCGACATCGCGAGCGCTATTACAGCGAAGCTGTCTGCCGGTAGGGTTGCCAACCGTGATCTTTTTGAGGTGGTAGAACAGTGATGCGCAACCTCTTTTGTTACTGCGCCAAATTAACCTCTCGAGGGATACTGGTGCATATGCGTACGTTTGCTTTTATATCAAAATTAATTCGTTCGTTAGAAGGATTAATAAATATTTACAATTTAATTTCCCAATGACATAATACAATAACATCATCAGAATATTAATACAATAATATCAATAATTTATTTTGGCTAAGTGGATATACTTTTTGGTTATGTTTAGTACTTGTTTGTTTTAAGTGATTTAATATAAATCCACAGAATTCATTTCTATACCTAATGTAAATGGCTCCCCTTAGATTTAGCTAAAGTACTGTTCCTAACCAAACACTACACCCTTATCTAAATAAAACTTTCGAACAGTGAATTTAATAGATAAACAACTGTTCACACGTTATTATAAAACGAAGTTATTTTGCATCTCTTTCAGGTTTCGAAACAGATAATCCATAAGGCGCAAAGTAAAAACATTCTCGAATACTCGTCAAATAGAAATTCGGATTCGAATTATACAATGAAATACCGCGAAACGAACAAACAGAAACATTACGGTCGAAACGAACGAACGTCATCGTTCTCGAAATGAAATATCGTTCATGTCTGATTCAGAACGTATGTAACGTCGGAACGTATCCATGGAGACTATTTTCGTTCCATCTCGGTTCTTTATTTAACCCCGTCTTCTGCTCTCCAATTCTCGCTATCGGTTCCATGAACGCAAAACGATCGAGAGAGCTAACCGTTTCCGTTATCGTCGTCCGTCACATCGCGCGACGCTCGACGTTTCGTCTTCGCCATCCGATATTACGTCAGTTTTCCACGGGAATGGTTGTAAAAGACGCGTCTGGCGCGTTCGAAGAGCACCACGAAAAACCGCGTTCGAGGAACCGATAGCTCGCGCCGTATCGCCAGAGGACACTGGTCGACCCACGTGTGCAACGTTACCATCAAAACAAAAACAATCACTCACCGCGCACGCCGAACGGACGGTCCACGTCGATCCTTTGTCGATCCTCTTCCAGCGCCAAATGCACGGTCATTCCTTCAAGGACAGTTCACGTGTTGCTGTTCCATTGTTTGCCAGCAGTTTATCGGATGAAAATTGACGTCTGGCACGGTAGAGGGAGGATGTTCGCGGGCTGTTGTACCGATGCATCGATGTCGCGCCTCTTTGTCGGAACAATACACCGTTCCCGCTTGAAGCTCGCGGGACCGTGACGGAGGTGACGAGACGTCACACGCGACGTGTCAAGAAAACGCGACGACGAAAAACGGTCGCGGCGGTAACACGAGCGTGGATAAACGTGGAAAAAGAAGGCCGTGTATACGTGGTGCGTGGTCTATCGCGGTCGAGCCGTGGCATCGTGTACACTGAGTCACGGGCAACGTATTCCCGCCGGTTTATGAAGAGTTTCGTTCGACCGGTTGTGCGCATGTGTCGGTGAATGCACCCGCTGCCGCGGCCAACGCGCGCGTCTATATCGACACGTGTGCACGACGATAACAGAGGCCGATAACACTGCATCAGAGACAGAAGAAACGACGCAGCGGAAACCTTCGACTCCGTATAGCATCGAAGGCCTTCTTCTCAAATTTAGATATCGTAACACCCCCACGGTCAAAAATTGTTCACGACTATCTTCGAGACGGATACGTCGGAGCGCCTTGGATATTACTGGCGGGAATTTCGCTGGGATCTGTAATAAATTCGTTGCTATTTTATTTGTACATATTAACGATGCGTAGAAATATTAGGTGTAGAAATTAATTTTGTGCTTTTACATTCGATCGTCCACAACTGTAGTTTAAATAAAAATATTCACCTACGCGTCGTTTTGTTACAATATGATTTCCATTACAATGAATCTATATACATTAGTTAATTCTCAACGTGATGGCCATTACAATATATTCTATACACGAATTTTTATAGTCAACATATTTCACTTATTATTGTTCTTCTAACAAGTTACAATTGTATTTGGTTGTCCGGAAAGTCCATGTCGATTTTTTGTAGGTGGTACAGGTCTGAATATGTCGAAATGGTTGAAAACAAATAACATGTATACATCCCTTAAAAGGTGGAAAGGTTGTGGAACAAAATGGCGCCTATTTAATTCAATAAATACGTGTATATATATTATATGCCTTTGAATTTTTCTTAGAAATTGGCACGAACTTTCTGGACAACCTAATACTTGACAATTATTAAATGTAGACATTATTTTTTTATTCTATTCTTTTCATTCGTAGCAGTGCTCGAACAACACTATGCTACAGGTAACGAGTTGTAGGTTAGAAAGCTCTACGTAATAGTGGCTCGCATAATGTTTGAAAATCGGGACCACCAATTATCAATATACGCAAGAAAGAAAAATGAATGGAGCGTAATGGTATGAAGTTCGGCTAGCCGTATTTTGTTTTCACAGCTGTCATTCGCTCAAGTCGACGGCTGCTCAAGGTGAAGAAACGTAAACAATGGTAGTGATGACTCCTTATCGAAAATCCGAACAATTTTTACCGATACCCGTGGTATTACTCGTTATTTTTCATCGTATTTGTTTGTAATCAAATGATTGGTTTAAAAGACTAGTAAAAACAATAATGATAATAGTAAATATGTACAGGAAACACCAAGAGTTACCAAAGCTTCAATTATACGAGGCATAACACAAAAGACTTACGAAGTTATGAAAACACTATTCTCTCTAATTTTAGAAAAAGCTAAATCACAAATTGAAAATATAATAGTACCTCATATGTATTGGATCAGTCCTAATTTAGGTACATCAAATTTGGTAAATGACAGCAATATACTACCCTAAGCAAGCACCTGTTAACTCTAGAAATATTATTACATTTTAAACCTATCCTCAACGTTTTCGACGGCAAAACATGCAAGTATGTAGCGAAACAGTTTCCATTCCTGACCATAGATGGCGCTACCAAATTCTCCATAAGGCTATTACCGATATCTATTAAAATTTGTATCCAATCCAGATGAGATTTTGTTTAATTACTTTGTACGCTCCAAAAAAACGTATACTGACAAAATTTTTTTCTGTTAGGTGTATGCATAAGTTTTGTAAAAATCAATTTGTTTTCAATTTTAAATAACTCTTGAATGTTAGCTAACATGGTTAACTGATTGTATTTGACGTATTTCGATGGTCGTATACTAAACAATGTAAATATTGCGTTTATTGTTATGAAATAAGTTTAACCCTACTTTAACCTCGGACACTTTCAGACGTATTAAACGCTTTCTCTTAAAAACACAACAACAAACTCAAGAGTCGTAAATACGATAATACGTATATGTTTATTTCGATTGCATCTAATAACGTAGGTAGTGATGTTTGGCCATTTCGACAGCAACGTTTCGTGGTCGTTTTCTGAACGTTGGAAGTTGGAATACTTTGGATAATATTTTCCGTACTAAATATAACGGTTGAAAAATAGATACGCGCACTTCTGGAAAAACAAAGCGAAAATACGAAACGTGGTTATATGTGCTATAGTTGGAATGGACCTATGGACCTATGATACGCGATCGTCGTAACTCATTAAATCGACGCAGACGATGAATTTAAAAAGATAAGATTTCACACGAAACCGTTGGAAAATACAAATTATTAAGTTATCTCACAAATTAGGAAGAACAACGGCAGAGGTTGTTCGTTAAAACTTTAAATTCGCATTTCAAACACGACATGTAGCCCCGACCAGCCTTCGAATCTCGTTGTTCAACAGTTGCTCGTTAAACATCATTTGTAGTCGTCAGATCATCGAGTAATTCGCTAGGAATATAAATCACAATTTAATTACGTCGATATGAGAGGAATGCTGATCGTATGATTTCTCTATCGATAAGAAGAAATCAATGACTTCCAAATGTTTGACACAAATATAAATCCAACGATAATGCCCTTCACATGGGATAAATCATTTTGCTTTGTTTTCGATATTTTTTGATGATGGAGAATTAATCGATAGCTAGAAATGGACTGTGGCACCCTCTGTCGGGATTTCACAAAACACAGACATAACACATTGAGGTTATTCGTTACTTATTATTTGAAACAAACTTTACTCATCTCTATTTCGAGTCTATTTCTAAGTCTCAACCTGATAGCCATTACAAATTACAATGTATCCCATGTATGAATTTTAGTAGCCCACAAATTTCACTTATCGTTATCCTTGTAGCAAATTATAAGTGTACTTGCCAATTATTGGGTGTAGAAATTAATTTTCTATCTTCATATTTAATTATTTGTAATTTTAGCAAAGAATATACTCCAATTGTGAGTTTTCATCGACTTTATATTGCTTTTATGTAGTAACAGACAGTTGGATTAGTTTTATCGATGTATCTACCAACATTCTAGAACGAAATGTTATTTACTCCTCGAAAGCAATCACTGCTTCTTTTAAATTAAAAAAAAAATTGCACATATTCGTTATGAACATATTACTTCTAAATATCTTCGGTAATTATTAAATATTCATAGAAAGTATAGCATGATAGAAGTACATATTATAAGTAAAGATCTAAAAACAGAATATTTTGCGTATAATCGTGCAATAGTGATTCAAATATGAGCAATACACACGTAAAAAGGGTCAACACAGATCCTTCAATTTTGAATAAAATAGATTTCAGGTGTAAAAACCGTTTCATTCGATGGTAATAAGAAATTGATGCCTTTTGACAACGACATATTAATTATTTATATGTGCGCACGTAGTTAATCAATGAACATAGTTTATCCAATGACTGTAGGCTAACTTAGCATGTTAGCCAACATCGTCGTCCCTGTATTGCGCAGTATGAAGTTGACTTACAAACAATAATGTGGTCAATTTGACTCATAATTTTAATTAAATCACACGAAATGCTATAAAAACGTTATTTTATAAAGCGTACCAGCGTCTAGTTTTTTGTTACCCGTAATTTATGCCCTAATCTTTCCGAATTTCTATCGATTTCGAAACGATCCGAAGTGCGTCGCGTTTGCGCGATGGTTGATTTCCTGCTTTATTTCTAGAAATTTCACGTGATTCGATCTGAGTCGGCGTAAAGCGTTTCAATTGCGTAACGTGTTCAAGAGATCAAAGAGATTCGGCAGCGTACGAAGAGATTTCACAGTGTTCGAAGACATTTTCGAGAGTTTAGACGTGCGAATTAACAAACCAAATCTAAAGTACAAAGGTATCAAACATGCCACGACGGGGACGTGCATCTGCTCCTCCACCAAGGACGTGAGTACTCCATGGTTTCTATCGAATTTATACACGTAATTTTTATGTAATTTTCGTCAAATTACCCTGTGACGTCGGTGTTAATTGAATTACATATTAAAGGCAATTATTAATATATGAAATTTCTGTATTTTCGTATGTTCCATGTTTCGACATGTTTTGAAAATGCAATCGCCATGCTCGAACGAAAGTGGAACGTTCAAACAATTGGAGAACAAGGCGTGTCTAACATTTTTCATTTTCCTTTTTTTTTTAAATTAGTGTCAAGGTTTGGAACACCGGAAGAAACTCGGTATTCTTGCAGAATAAGAATTTGTTTAGACATTAACACGATACATTTTCTCTAGTTTGAATTGCTTAAGATAAAAGTGCAATATTTACTTTGTTTTAGTGTTAGGCGGGCAGCACCACCTCCAGCTCCAGCTGCGGTAGCACATCCACCAGCCCATGCTGCTTCAGCAACACCCATGGTTGCTCAGCCTCAGCAGCCATCCCTTATGGGACAAATGGCTGCCACTGCTGGAGGTGTAGCCATTGGTTCAGCTGTTGGTCATACAATTGGACATGCTATGACTGGCCTTTTCAGTGGTGGCTCCGATGAAGCTGCTGCTGTACCTGCTGCAGCACCTGTGGCAGCGCAGAGCTCTCCAGCTTCTGCACCTGCCACTGGCGCATGTGCATGGGAAGTTAGACAATTCTTGGACTGTGCCCAGAATCAGTCTGACCTTACATTGTGTGATGGGTTCAATGAAGCCCTTCGTCAATGCAAAGCTTCTCACAGTAAGAGACTTCTTTCAAAAGTATTCTTATAATATGTTTTGTGTACCTGCAGAGTGATACATAACATTTATCTTTGTATTTCAGATATGATTTGAAGCAGTATTTTTGAAGAAGTGGACAGTAGGAGTTACTAGAAAAACTTTAGAAAATTGATACTATATGAAATTTTAATCTGATAGGCGACATACAAAAAAAAAAAAAAAAAACACATGATCCTATTGTATTAAAAGAGAAATATCCACTTTTATCATTTATTACTATATCTATTACATGCAAATATTACTATGATGATATATGTATCTAATTGGAAGCAGCATAGGAATAAAATTATGTTTAGACAATTTATTTACAAATTGATTTAACTGTACCCTTGTGTAATTTATTTATGATTCAACCCTCTCTCCACGTGTCCTTTTGAAGCATGGTATTATTGTAACCCTGAGATTGTAATTATGTAACCATGCAAAAAATCTGAATGATTTTTTTTCTTCTAGTGATAGAGCGTTTAATCTCTTATCCTAATCATCCTAATCTCATTCATAGTATTAACAATTCATTTTATTCTTTATCTATATAGAGAACAATTTTTGAATATTTCAGCAGTTTACTTCCAAATGATTGAAAAGACAAATTAAGTAGTTCAAAGCTAAAGAAATAACAGCATAATATGATTTTCTATATAAATTTAAACGAGATGTTGCTTGAGAAAAGTGAACTTTTGAATACATGTGATGCAAGCGAGCGAATTAATGATATTCATTGCTTAATATTTTATTAACTATTGAGTATATGAGATAATGATGAAATATTTGTGGGTTCTGTATCTATCTAAGAAGCTATATTGACATTGGTGGACTACATATCATGTGGATCTCTTGTTAATGATTCATTGATTTCCACCGAATGTCACTGAGTTGGTTCTAATAATGGACCTTGTATGTACAAGAACAACTTCACATTGCACTCAAATTGAAATATACATACATAATTGTGAAAGATTTAAGCAGATTCTAAACAACTGCAAATATAGGTATACCGTGTTCATATGACCAATATAATGTAATGACTAATAGCTTCTATTAATATCGACATTCTTTCAGATATTAGTTCTAAATTGAAATAGGAAACTGCTACATATCGATAAGAATATCCAAATTAATAAACATAAACACTTATTATATTAAAAAAAAGTCGGGTACAATTACATTTTGCAATGGCTGTTGCGATTTCATCTGTAATTATAGATGATTTAAAAACCAATCAAAAATTCTATGACCTTTTGATATCAAATAATGTTAGAAGAAATTCGATCTAATCTTGAACCTATCATTAATAACCCAATATATCTCAACAAATGAAGGTTTGGACATTTGTAAAGCTTTCTTCTACAAGTGACTAAAATTTTGAAATACGCGTAAGTGAAATTTAGCCAATACTTTAAAATATTTTATAAGTACTTTAAAATATGTATAGGGTACACAAGTATATTAATTTTTCTCTTGTTGTGAAGTGATCAAGGACACAAGAAATTAATGATTTAAGAACAGAGTTTATTAACTTAACGCGTTTTTCAAAGACGGTTTTATACTCGGTCAAACGAGGCAGTTAAATGTGCAAGAAAAGGAATATGGTAGACTATCTTTTCTCTGTGTTTAAGACGCGCATCACCACGAAGCCTGCGACAGTAGCGACTGCAATACCAAGACCAGCCTTCCACCAAACGATAGAATCTCCTTGCATCAGTCCAAATTGATTTATATGTCTGTAATGTCAATAAATATTGTTCGTAGCAAATGGAAAAATTCTATCGACTTATTGGTATGATAAAATCCGTGCGTATATGCATATTTTTTTACACTATAATTAAATAATAGTATCATATGTTATTCTATGATCGTGGATTTATAGATTAGACAACTTCGGATTTGATCAAACTCGAATACACACAGAATTTAAAAAAATTTATATAGTTTCAAAACATAGTATATACATATATATATATATATAAAAAAAAAACAAGAATCCAAGGATCCATCGCCATTTCATGCTCATGCAAAAAATAATATTGATATCAGTTTATATTGTAAGTCGTGAGCACGCCGTGAAATAAATAGAAATCTATAATATCCAAACAAAAACCTTGTAAATGAACTCCACCATTGAGTAGGTGAGGGTTTGACAAGCAACATGTGGACCATACGCCTCAAAGGACTGAAAAGATTCAAGACTTTGTTACGATAGTCTTATTCATGCGACATCTCTTAATCTGAGCAAATCGCCTAACACATTTTACGAATGTATATTCCGTTCCATAGACGTGCAATGCAGCACGAATAAAAAAAAAGAAAAGAAAACAACAACAACCAATGTGATTCACGATTTGCTCAAGCTTACAATGTTTACGGTGTGGCAAAAATTCAGACCAACCTGTCTCTGTAAAATAATACCCATGCTCCTTGAAAGCGGCTAAACATGAAATCTTCTTGTTAGTGTCTAGTAGTCATACCAGTTTGAAAAAATTATACTATTTTACTTAAAAACTACAAAGAGTATCAAATAAAAACGTTTGATAGCAGTAAACAAGTGCAACGCAACTCCGGCGATGTCTATTAAAGTATTTAGAATATTTTTGTCTGTAACGATCCCAAGTGGATACGACTGTTTCTTGACATGACAATTTTTGGAGCACTTTCATACCTTTACAAATTATACCTACTAATAATAAATGTTTCAAAAAATCGAACTTACGGGAAGGCTGCCATTGTTGCCAGTTTAACGAAGATTTCACGTCTTACGGTACGGGAGATGCTGTATGGTTGCGGAGGCATCAGTTTGTACTTATTGCAAAAACTTGCTGGTTGTAGCAAGTAATCTTGCTTCACTTCAGAAAGATCGCTTTTATTCGCTACTATGAGAACCGGAATCTTACTATCTGCAAAATATTTCTGAAAAAAGAGCCGATTCAGTTGTAGAAACAAATACTCGATATATGATTACTTAATTACAGTTTGCCTCATTATACTTATGGAAGAGTATGCAAAAATTACTTACAATATAAATTCGTGCAATATATTCAAATGACTTAGGATTACTAGCATCATAAACGAGAGCTGCTGCGTCACACTGAATTTGTGCTGGAGTTAAAGCATCTTGAACATTAAGTATATTTATGTCCCGCAGAATTATTGTCTTCTCTTGACCATATACATGCACTGTGTTTACAGTTACATGTGAATTTGATGGGACTACTTCATCAGTTAATTTCTACGGTCATACTGAATGTTATTTAAATATTATTCAATATATATATCATAATTAAAGCCCTCAATTTCATGTGTACTCGTTCTTTAACCATTGCTGAGTAAAATTAATAAAATTTTGCCCATCTTTGATTTGCGTCGTAACACTTTCTAATTATGCAAATGGCTTAAATTCTATATAATATAACGGTGGCAGACAAATAACAATTTCTTAACACGGGAAAAAATAACAGTGTGTGTTGAAATGAGATCAATTCTTAAATACAAATGAAATAAGACGCACTAATAAAAAAAAAAAAAACGCCTTTCATATACACGTGACAAGTGTATTTTAATACGCATAAAAGATAGGCTCTAATTATAATATACGCATGTACATGTTCGCCGTGTGTACCTCGAGTTTGGGATCAATAAACGTTCTGCATAGTGTTGTTTTCCCACTACATTTTGGACCAATTACATGACAGCTATAAACATTTCTGCTTGATTGCTTCTTCGCCAAGTCCAATTTCTTTTCACGAGTAATCAGAACTGCGTTCGTTTGACACTCATTATTATACATGTTGTAACCAAGATATGCCATATATTCTAATGCTTTGCGTACATTAGTAAGAGTTAACAGTGCCCATTGACACATGTAACCCTGAAACGTCATCCACCCCTACAGAGACAGTAATATTAGAATTATAGACGTAACAATATAAAAATGATTTAATAAATGCAATAAGATGTACCTTTTCATTAGTTGGTACAGTATATTTATATTCATCGCTCCAAGGTGGAGACAAGCACCGTGAAAATAGCGATTCCATTTCTGGGGGTGAAAGAGCACCATCCCGATCACGATCATGTTGCATAAATAACAGTGTTAAAAATTCTTGGCCCTTATGGGATAATTCAGTCGAGCAGCCAGCAGGAACCTTCAGTCTACCCAGCACAATGAAAATAAGTGTAATATAATTCGAGTAAATCTGTTAAATATTTCCGTAATTTCATACTAACGGAGGATTTATATATTCCTTAGACATTTGTAATTCATTGTCATAACCAAATTTTCTCAACACAGTCCAAGTAGTTTCATTCCTTCCTCGTTGTATGAACAAACACTGGAGATACATAAAACCTACAAATAACAAAGGTGTCTTTTTATATTGATTTTTTTTATAAATTATAAGGTGTAAAATACCTTTCATTGTAACACATCCATTGCAAACGCCGTCTTGAATATTTTTTGACAAAACAGCTTTTACATCCTCCAAAACCTGTGGCTGCAATGGAGTGTTAAAGCACCACTGTTGAAATGCATTTAGTTCCATGTCATTTAGCAAACCGTCGTTGTCCAAGTCACATATCTAAAACAATGTACAATGAAATTATGTTATACATGGTCAACATATACAATATTCAAATTCTAAGCATAAGGACTTACTTTAAAAATTCTTTGTAATGCAATTTTACATTCATCTGTAAGCTAAACATTGCGTTTCATTAATATAGTATTTTTAGATTTCAATAAGGACATGTATTTTGCAATGAAGTTTACCTCTTGAATATCATAATTGTACAATGGCGTAGTAGGGTGCAAAACAGCTTTTTGTGCATAATAAAATGTTTCTGATACATTTTGTAATGTTTTGGCAGAGCACTAAAATGAACGTAGTATTAGTCAAAATCCTTCTTTAATGATAATCTGTTTGGTATACAATCATAACTCTCTTTACCTCGATACAACTCTCAATTTCAGTGAATTCTTTCATTATAGGATATACAGCCTAAGAATAAAGAATACAGTTAGAATCTATTATGTAATGAAAGTTAACAGAATATTTGTGAACTTTATTTTTTCATTATACCTCAATAGTAGAGTAATCGACAAGATCAATCTTGTTTCCCACGAGAACAATTGGGCAACGATTATTAGAAGAACAACGCCTGATCAGAGGTAACCAATAAGTGGCTGCTCTGTCTAACGTATCCTCATCAACTACAGAATAAACAACACAAATTACATGTGCTTTTTGAATTTCATCAGTCAGTTGATCCTCAGTTTGTTCGGCAGCTGGAAATTAGAAATTGCAAGTCATGTCCATAAAAAGTTACACAGAGTGTATACTGTAATTTGTAAAAATAAATAAATAAATGCTTTATTACACAATTATAACATAAATATGAAAACTTTGCAAGTGTAACATAAATATAAAACTTTGACCATGTCTGCTTTCATAGAATGTGTATTGTTCAGGCATACAAAGTGAAACAAGTTTGCCGATCATAACTGCGCATGAATGACTTATTCATATGCTGTAACGTGCTAAGCAAAAATTCATTTTATAGTTTTAGTGCAACTTTCTATCAAAGCATTCGTTCAAGCATCCATTTATGTAACTTTGTTTTCATATTTTTGGTTATAGGATGTACAGATGTTGGTTGTAAAGTAATTCTTGGCACACCTCGTGTATAAACATGAATCTTACATACCTGAGTAATCAACAATGTGCGTGGGCACTTGCTCGGGGGTAACGTCCGCCGGTATAGTGATTTCCTCGGCTTTGCAGGGCACATCTTCTGCGTATTCTTCGCTGACCAACGATAGAATTAAGGATGTCTTGCCTACTCCGCGATCACCGATCAACAAAATCCTGACACTGCGCCTAGGCGCGACTGGACGTTGCACCATGCTGACTCAAACGGAGTACTTATCGCGTTGTAATTAGCGGCGTTAACCGCCTAATTCTTTAAAGACATCTTTGTGGTGCTTTTCGACGAAAACTTCCGTGTTCTCCCCTAACCTATAAACTCGCACCTTACCACCACATCGGCTACTCGTACGTCACTTCTCCAGACTTTTTTTCAATCTCTTACGTCGACATCTTATCGATGATCGCGATCTGCTAGATCGGGTGTAGCAGCTATGACACTTTCATCCGTGTACGCCGAATAAAAGCGTTGAATCACACGCTGCGTTTGATCTTGCGCTTCGAGGGTGGGCTTTTCAAGGTTACGTTCTGTACTCCAAATGACAGTGTATACCAGTGGCGCGCAACCTTTTACCTTAAAAGGACCAAACGAGAGAAAATAATGTTTCCCTTGTCAGACGAATTTTTCATCAAAATGGGAGCGAAATAGATTTATTCGACACGCAAGATATCAGAGGATAAAGGACGAATACAGTTTATATTTACAGAGTAAATGATCAAAATGCATTCAGAAAAGGTGGAATATAAATGATTTGGTTGTGCGACGAAGTTGATAACTTCTTAAATCTCGCCAATGAAAGGGCTTAGCTCGTGTTGTCTAAACTTACATTGACGTAGAATTTTTTTAAAACACATATAACGTAGTAGAGGTTATTCAATTTAGGTGTAATTAGTATATAATGTAAAATTGCTAACAATGTAGATATTTTGAACATTGTTGGAAGTTTGTCGTAAAGAAAGTTAGGAGAGTTGATTTTATGTGTGTAATTTCTATACAATCATTATTACATATTTTAAGTTATAACAATATAAGTTATAACGTTATTTCAATTTATCGAATTTTCATATTAAATATAATAACGATACGAAAATGATGTAGGGTACAAATGTCCAAAATTTATTTAATCTAAATCCATAATTTATTATATCCAAAATTAATTTATTTTGTATTGTTAAAAAAATGTTAGGGCGGAGGGGGGAGGGGAAGGGGGTAAAATCAGACGAAGTAGCGCGATGTTATCTACAGGGTGTTTCATTTGAAGCGGGATGATTCAATATCTCACGAGGGAATGAAGCTATCAAAGAAATGTTTTTACAAAGGTTAGTTGATTCAAATAGATAAATTATATGGCGTAAATAATTTTGTTACGAGTAAAGCAGTAGGGTAGATTTGAAAAACATATTGATTTTTTTAAAGGGAACTCAGGTATCCTAGCGAATGGAAGCCACATTGAACATGACATGTAGACATACCGATGATACCGGTAACTACAGTACGACGAGCAGGTGTAGTAATCTTATGTTCTTGACCTTGAATGGGTCACAAGGTCATAACCTTAAATGAAACATAACGTTGTATTCGTTTTGACACGCACTTTCATACATGATATAAACAAAATATATACCATTTCATTTAAAAAACTGAAGGTCACCTTCGTTTCTCAGAAAACAGTACAAATACGAAAGATTTATATACCAGATTACATTGCCTATAAAAAACAGTATCACATTTTCCTCTTTCATTTTTTTGTCATACGTACCATTTACGAGAATAACGCTGGCTAGTAACAGCCTGAATATATAATAGATTATTGCTTCGTTAGTTCGCAACATTATCAGAAATTTTACCGATAAAACTTTTCCAAAAGATAAATATAAGAATATGTATATATATGTATATAAAAGTTTGATCGTCAAAATTCTGATATATTGCGAACTAATGAAGCAAATTATTGCATCAACAAAGTAAATAACATGTAGCAGCGATTGACGGTGAAAGAAGCAAAAATCGAAAAATAAAAAAAAAAACCAACATTTATGATTGATTGAACCGTCGTTATCTGAAACGAAAGAATATTCTCGTTTTCATACCTTATCGCGTTTGCATGCGGTTTGTTTGTCTCGTTTACATGTGCAATTATTCGTAGTGCGAGATAATTTGTAACCACGCAACCGATAACATAAGAAAAACTATTTATGTATTTTCTATCTTAGAATTGCATCGAAATCGATTACTTAACTATTGTACTATCTCAAGAATTTTAGGAGACTATAAGTACGTTATTCGAAATTATTTCTCAGCAATCAAAAGAAAATAAAGTATGACGAAATGAATACAAAATTAAATGAAATAATGTAAAATTAAAAAAAATTAATAGATCAACGATAAGAAAATAAGAAAAATAAGATAAAGAAATAGGAAGAAACCAATTTAAAAAAAAAAATGTAAACTTACACTTAAGTAATGTGTGTTGTATTCTTTCTTGGTCAACGTATAACGAAGAATCGAATCACTGCTTTTTTCACATTTATTTATAGGGAGATAAATGTATAAATATTTTGCTTTCAGACCAATCCAAATATATCGATTAACTCAACAAAACTACGTTTCGATTTATATTATTTTTAATAATAAATCAGTATCAGCGTCAATATAAAGTACACAGTTTATTAAAAATGAAAAATGCAATACTTCTATCAGACTGTTGATGATAAAATGATTTAAATTAATTGAAAATCAGAATCACAAAATTGTAATACAAAATTATTAGAGACGATTTCATCATAATATTCCACGACATTGTAGCAACAAGTTTGCTGATAAATTAAAATTAATTAAAAAGAAAAAGAAAAGCGAAACAAAATTACACGAAATTGCCAGAAACGATTGCGTCACAATAATTTTTAACACATCATGTGAAGAGCGTTATCACACTTGAAAGAATTAAAAAAAGAAACCTGAAAAGTTATCAAAGTGAAAGTGAACACAGTAAAAGAAGTAATTAATATAAATTAATTGTCATTGATGAAAATAAAGCGAAACTAAAATAAAAAAACAGACTTGATGATAAAATAACTAAAGATGAAATAAACCTAAATAAGGAGTTCGAAATTTAGAAAAAAAAAATAGAAGAAAATGAAAATGTATACCTGCACGAGTACAAAATTGACCGACATTCTCGAGCGAAAGTTTTCAAAGACGAGCGCGCGTTACGTTATTTTTGCTAATGATCGAAACGAAAGAAATTTTTGTTTGCGACGCGAAGAATTGTTTGTTGCAAAGATGAGCTATTCGTTCGCTATCTTCTGGCTTGTTTGTTTCGTTTGAAAAATTGCACGTTGATATAATTCCTCCTGGTACTTTCGTTGTACCCCCCAGGAATATAAAAATACAGTCAGGCCAGTTAAGAGGTAAACAAAATGATAACCTTTGCGCATATATGCAGCCACCTGAAAGTTCAAGACCTATTATCGTTGCTGTATCTTTCGGCGCGCGAAGATATTGATGACCCTCGGCATTTTGTTTTCACGTAAAAATGTAATAACGACCCAGCTTAATTGAGAAATAATATTCAATAACAAAACCACCGATTTTTAATAGTAACGACACGCTAAACGATTTTCCTCTATTATTTGCGTAACCCCAAGAACCTTATCTATCCTACGAATGGTACCCAAATTATCTACTTTAGAGCAACTCTCAACCGTCACAAAATATATTCTTTATTCTCTTAAATATGTAGATAAGTAATTATGACCCTCATAAAATGTAATTATTGAAATACATACATTATTGAAATCGGAACCGCTTATCACAAAATTATTTTGACGACTTCCAAAGATTAACCGGGAAACGTCTTGCGTCTGTATTCAAGTTTTAAGGTAGTTATCATCGCTTAGCAGTATTTCTATATTGAACTTTTTTTTGATATAGAAAAGAACCAATACATAGAATTCGAATGGGACATCCCATGGGAAACTACGAAACAATTAATATGGAGAAGGTTAAATAAAATATTCTGTATTGGAATGTTGCTGTATTAATAATTGTTTTTCAAAATATGACGTATTACGATATTATGAATATTTGATATTATGTATTGCAAATTGTTTTCTGGTTAAATAAATACCACGTACTTATATGTACGTATATCTATAGTTAGGATATCATACATTCAAATATTATGAATTATATATATTATATATTAAAAATTGTTCTCCAATTGAATAAATATTACTTATTCGTGTATGTATATAGTTAGAATATTACATATGTGCCGTGACGATGTGTTCTCTAACGATCTATATTAGAATGCAGTAATATTAAAATTATTTTAATCTATTTGAGTAGATTTTTTATTGCAAAATTCATTAAAATAAATTGGCCGAGTTTTGCCAAATATACCAGTAATTTATACATGCGAATTGTTCGCTCTTGGCGACAGTCTTGCTTAAAAATCGAAGACAGGTTTGATTGCGAACACGCGTATCATGCATACATATATAAATTCGAATAAAATTAATGCTGAAATTGTCGACCCAAACGCACTCCCTGCAACCTGATTTTTTTTCTATACTTTCTAAACAACGGTACAATTAATTCGTAACGGAAATCGTTATTCAACGAACATCTTCAATTTTGGGCAATGATTGTCGTAAAAAAATTAGAACATACGAGCAAAAACATTGATTTTCCGCGATAATTTTAGGGGAAACCAGCAAATTTATATTTTCATCGTAAAAAATTAAACGAAGCCTTACGTGCAGCCATCACGATGCCTGATCTATTCCCCGATGATACGTATAATTGGTTAACCTTCGATCGTCGAACACATTTGAAACAGCAAGGGATATCGCGGTTAGACTGCGAAATCTTGAGGGAGGTAGGTCGACAGGTCGCCGATAACTGCCTGCCTCGATAGGATTCGGGTATAAAAGCCTGGACGAACAGACAGTCGGCATCACATTGTATCATTCGATCACAATGAGGTTCCTAGTTGTCCTGTTGTCCCTCGCGGCCTTTGCGGCCTCCAGCAGCGTAAACAGCAACAGACACGCTGGTAAGTCCATTTTTCTAACTTCTATACTGGAACTTCCGAACATCTCGAAATAATACCACGGAACCAATTGCCATTTCTTGTTTCTCGTATGCTAACGAGCCTGGTATTCCAACTTTTATTTGGAATTTTCTCAACATTTGCAAACAATACTTTCGAAGCAATTGCCATTCGATACGTACGAGGTCACAAATTGCCTCTCTTTGCCCTTGGAATCCAAGGAATGACTGTGCTACGTAAACGAAAAAGAAACGTCGCATTCGAACAAACTCTTTCGCTAGCTGTTCCATTCGCGGTCCAACGAGCTTAAAACTCCACAGTTTAGGTGTTCAAAGACGATCTTTCGTTCGCTTCAGCTGACCAAAATCTGTTGGTGAAACAACAAGAAGTCATCCAGCTTCTGCAGAAGATCACACAGGACATCCCGAATCCGCAACTCCAGGCCCTCGGCGAGAACTATGACATCGAAAGCAACGCCCAGCAGTACGACAACCCGATGGTTGTTAAGTACTATGCTGGTGCCGTGAAGGCTGGCTTGGTTCAGCCTCAGGGCACAGCATTCAGCAACTCCAACAGTCAGCTGCGCAAAGAAGTCGCTCTTCTTTGCAGAATCCTGACTGGAGCCAAGGATTACCCGACCTTCCTGAAGACAGCTGCATGGGCTCGCGTTCATGTCAACGAGGCACAATTCGTGAAGGTATGAGAGCAGAACTTTGTACATCGTGTCGCACGGGATCGATTCCTTCCGTCAAAAGGAACCAAAGAGTCCTTTACCATTTCGCAATCGGAAGTCTGGTTACCAAGATATACGGCAGTTGAAGTTTCCTGGTGCTACTAGAAATTTTAACTGCTAGTATCTCAAGAACAAAGCCTCGGTTTGGAAAACGGAAAAGGACTTTTCAATTCTTACCGTTTCGAGGAATCGACCTAGAGATTTCAAACCGCATGCTACTGCATACCACGTTTCCTATATAAACCTGTAGTCGTACAACTTCGCTCAGAATCGTCCTCTATAAAATTCTTCTTTTTACTCGATTTACAGGCCTTCATCGCCGCTGTCCTGATGCGCGACGACACCCAAGGTATTATTCTTCCACCATCCTACGAGATCTGGCCTCAGCTTCACTTGGACGCCAGAATCATCCAGGAAGCCCAGGTCGCTAGCGCCCAAGGAATCCAGAATGGCATCCAGAACATCGTGATCCCCGTCAACTACTCTGCACTGATGTCTCCCGAAGAACAACAGCTTTCTTACTTCACCCAAGACGTAGGCCTCGCTTCCTGGTACGGTTATCTTAACCTCGCTGGATACATCTCTGAAGAAGTAAGCAACTCCGCGACAATTAAACATCTGCTCATCTGTGATACTCCGCATTTTCGCGATGTAATTAATACTCCTTTCGAAACAGGGTCAACAAGGATCTCAGCAGCAACAACAGCAGCCCCTGACATCGCAACAATATCAACAACAGATCGTCGGCCAATACCTGAACCAAGCCGGACAGAACCAGCAAGGCAGCATCGGTCACGGAGGCCAATACTTGCACCTCCACCAACAACTCTTGGCTCTCTACGAACTCAACCGTCTCTCCAACGGACTCAGCCCGATCGACGAGATCGACTTCACCAACGTGCAGACTCCCTACCAACCACACCTTCGTAACCTGAACGGTCTCGAATTCCCAGGCCGCCCAGAGAACCTTCAGCTCGATGAAGAGGATGAGGAACTCGTCGAGGTCGTCCAGACCCTGGAACAAAGACTGATGGAAGCCATCGACTCCGGCCATGTCATCACACCTCAAGGCGTTTTCCTGTCCCTCTACCAACCACAAGGTGTCAACATTCTTGGTGACCTGATCGAAGGAAGCGGCAAGAGCGTCAACCCCAGGTCGGCTTTCGGTTAAAGAAATCCAATTCGCCAACCTGTCGATCGAGACTAACAAGATTTATTTTTTGTCTGAATACAGGTATTACGGAAGCCTCCAAGCAGTGGCTCGCAAACTCCTCGGCAACGCCCCTGACGCACAAAACATCTGGGACTACACTCCATCGGTCCTCGAACTCGGCCAGACCGCCGTCCACGATCCTGCTTTCTACCAACTCGCCCAGAAAATCGTCAACTTGTGGCGCAAATACCAGAAATCCCTGCCAGCCTACCAAGTCAACGACCTCATCCTTCCCGGTGTTACCATCCAGAACGTTGAGATCAGCCAGCTCGTCACACTCTTCACCGACTTCGTTATCGACCTCGACGCCGTCACCGCCCAGCCAAGCCAATCCCAGCAACAACAACAGCAGCAACAACAGCAGCAACAACAGCAACTTCAACAACAAGTACAGGCTCATCTGAAGAGATTGGACCACAAACCGTACACCTACCAGATCGCCGTTCAGAGCGAACAGAGCGTTCCCAACGCAGTCGTCCGTGTCTTCCTTGGACCTAAACACGATTACCAGGGCAAACCCATCAGCATCTCCCAGAACAGGCACCTCTTCGTCCAACTCGACCAATTCATCCACAACCGTGAGCATCGCGACTCGCCTTCCAATCGTCTACATTCGAACAATTTGCCTAAAACGTCCTGTTTCCTCTGTTCACAGTCCAACAGGGCCAGAATCTCATCAACAGGAACTCCCAACAGGCCCCAGGTCAAAGCTTCGACTGGCCATCCGTTCAAACCATCCAACAAGGTGTCAACAGCGCCATCAGCTCCCAGGAACCGTTCTACATCACCGAGGTAAATGCATACCCTGGTTCAAGTTTCCCTAGAGACGAGATCAGCCATGTAACTAAGTTATTTATTTGCAGCCACACCAAATCTTCAGCTTGCCCGCTAGATTGGCCCTTCCCAAAGGTCAGCCACAAGGTTTCCCTCTGCAGCTGCTCGTCGTGATCACAGGACCTGGCCCACTCAACGTTCCCCACGGACCAGTCATCCCACAAGAGACTCTGACCTACCAGCCACAGCAATACCAGATCGTCAACGCTGAACAATACGAACAGCTGAAACAACAACAGAACCAACTTGGTCAATTATCCGGCATCCAGCAAAACGTTGAGGTTCTCCCTGAAAACTGGGAATGGTCTCAACAGCAAATCGAAGGTATGTGTGTCCAAGATCGACGCAAACGTTCGTCGTTAAGAATCACCGAACGTAAACGTAATTTCGTTATTGCAGGCGTGAGGAACCACTATGCCAACGTTTACACCAAATACCACGGACAATACCCGCACACGCAGATCCAGAACCCAGTCGGTCAAGGACAAGACATGACTTACACCATCCAGGGAATCGGCTCTCAGCTCCAGCAACAACTGAACTTGCAGGCACAGATCCAGGCGCAGATGCAACAGGGCCAGATCCCAAGGATCCAAACCGTTGGCGGACAACAGGGAGGACAAGCCGGTAGCCCACTCCAACAGATCTACGGACAGAAATGGACGTCGGCACAGTCACTGAAATGGCAACAACAAGTCTCCCAAGGACAACAAGGCATCCAGGGCTTGCAAGGACTTCAGGGCGTCCAACAGGGCGTGCAAGGTCTGCAAGGTATCCAAGGAGTACAAGGCGTTCAAGGAGTCCAAGGATTGCAACAAGGAGTATTAGGAGGAATCCAGGGAGGACAAGGAGGACAAGGTGGACAAGGCGTCCAAGGTGTCCAAGGTGTACAGCATGGAGTACAAGGTCTCCAAGGTGTACAGCAAGGAGTACAAGGACTGTCTGGCAGCCAACAAGGCGTACAAGGTCTTCAAGGTAGTGGTAGCGGCGTACAAGGAATCTACGGTGCTCAGGGCGTAGGACAGAACATGGGAGGCCTCCAAGGCCAACAGAACGTCGAAATCCCATACGGCATGCAAGGTGCCCACTCCGTTTGGCAAGGAATCCAAGGCTCCAACATCCAGAACCAGATGAACCGGATGAGCCAGATCTCCGACGGACAACAACACGCTGGTGGCTTCCAGGGCATCTACGCTCAACCCCAGACCGTCCAGGACCAGGCTGTCAACGACTACTACCAGAACAAGCCCATCAGCGAGATCATCGGTGGCGCCATCTCTCTCGACGGCAAACCTCTGGGATTCCCGCTCGACAGACCGCTGACACCTGGCGCCCTCGGCGTTGCCAACATCTACGTCAAGGATGTACTCATCTACCACGAGGGACAACCCACCAACGACATCACCCAGTAAACATCCCTACGTTGTCGGCGCGCGCGACTTTGTCGGTAGACGCGCGCCACACTCGTAAAACAGACTTAGCGCGCAGAAAATGTTGTATAGTTAATGCACCCAGAAAAACAAAAAACATTTTATCGATGTATCATTTATAATGAATAAATTGCTTTAAAGAGCAACTGTTTATTATAAAATCCGTCTCTTATGTTTCTTTACCTCGTATCGGCGTTTCGGGGATTACACGGTGGGCTGTTGATATTAGGAATTTTCTAAAAATTAATACTCGATATCTAAGAATATTAATAAATAGTACAATGAAATACAATTTTACAGATATCAATAATGAACACAGTAAAACGAAATAAACTTTTATGAATACATTCATTACTATAGTAATAACGAACAACGTAAAAGAAAATAAACTTTTACGAATTATTAACAGCGGACAAAGCTACGTAAAATAAATTTTTACGGTTATTAATAGCGAACGAAGTAAAGTAAAAATTTGATTTTCAGCAACACCAATACTTTACTTTACACGAGTGCATTCCTCTATGTTTTTCATCCTTGTATACATCACGTATGCTTAGAAATCATAGTATAACAAACGCTGACAATTTATATTCCCTAAACGTGTGCTCAAGTAATGGGGGAATCATCGGACGATCGAAAGGTAGAAGGTTTAAACAATCATTTTATTAAACAAATTTCGAACCAGGCGACGCTGCTTCAAATATTAAAACAATGTTTCACGATCGAGTCCTCTGTCAGTTGCCTCGAACCCGTCATCACTCTCCAGTCATCATCTCCATAAATTCTAAAAGGAAAAGTACAGAAAACTTTACGTGCATTTCTGTGTTAGAGAAACGTTCCAAAGTATAGCTTTGCAAAAATCTAAAAACTCACTAGAGAGCTATATCGGTTATTATACTTTCATAAAAGAAGGGATTGTTTTCATTTAAAAATGACGTAAGTGGAATCGTCATTGGCTCTTACATTGTAACTTAAATTTTAAACAACTAACTCGAAACAACTGCCTTAAGAAAACGTAAATAAAAAAAAAAATCGAAAATTTCAGGATTTCTAACTGGGCAGACCCCCTTAACATCTTCATTAAAAAAAAAAAAAAAAAAACACATACACACAATCAAGAAACACTTGAATTTTATTAAATAACTACTATTTATGTGACCAATACTTTCAAAACGTAGCATGATAAGCTGAAAATAAAATTGCGGAGGATACGCACCGTCGAAGTCGACCGTGCCCGAGCCATCGGTATCGATTTCAGCTATTATGCCATCGAGATCCGCGCTGGTCAATTTGTCATCGAGAGCAGCGAGGATCTCCTTCAAGGTGGCCGTAGTGATGTAACCGTTTCCCTCGCGGTCGTACAAGCGGAAGGCTTCCTTCAGCTCCTCTTGCATGGCTTCCGCGTCCTCCTCTTCCAGGAATCGGCCAGCGATTCTGCAGAACCCGTCAAAGTTCACTTTGCCCGTCCGTTCGGGATCGTTCTCCTCGATAATGGAGTTCAATTCCGCGTCATCGAACAGCTGACCCATCGTGTTCAGTATCGTCGAGATCTTCAACGTGTCGATGAGTCCGCTCTTCGTCGTGTCGAACATCTGAAACGCTTTCCGCATCACGGCCGTCTTTTGTTCGTCTTCCTCCTGCGAATCATCCAGTTCAAAGCTGTATCACTCGGAATAACGTGCTCCAGGTCTCTCAATCTTGACAAAATTAACAGTAGCACTAGAGATATCATTGTGTTCGAACGAGGGTTAATGTTCATCAGGTCCCGATAGCAATTTGTCTAGGATATTTAGAATCAGTATCTGGCCGTTAAAAGTTCGGAAAGCTGGGATAAGTCCTTAACGTGTAGGCAATATCAAATTCTTAAGAAATAAATAAATAAACGTTTATACGCTATATATTTAACTTGAACAATGCTCGGTCTGCTATTTTGATTGTATGATCAATATTTATTATCAATTGCGTCAATGTATAAAAATGTATAGATGGTTCTTGATAATCAATAAATACTTGTTCCTAATTTGAAGAAAATTTGTAGAACACTTGCAAGATATTCTCGTGTAATATTACATAATAATTAAATATAATTAAAAATATCTCTTATTTCAAGACGTCAAAGCGCACCAAAACTCCTCAGACAACTGTTCACTAATTTTGCAACATTTTCTCTTGCATTTAACATTCAAAGTAAGTCTTCGTATACTTTTACAACATCAAGAAGCCAATAAGAGCCAAGAACGTTAAGAAGTCTTTTTGTTATAAATATTAGTAAAGAACAAAGTAAAATGAAATAAATTTGTACGAATATCGATAATGAACAAATTAAAATAAAAATTTGATATCACTTTACATATCTTACTGACAGAATAGATTGACCACCACTACATCGATACATAAAAATTTGTCGACGCTCGTCGTTAGTCGACGAGCCCGTGTACCAAATATGAAAACGATCGATCGATCGGTTCTTCTGTAATAAATTTCCAAAGGTACCCCTTATACCGAGTCATTGACTCGCAACAACTCGCATGACTCACACCGTACAACGCGCGGCGTATTAATCACGACTTTCCGCGCGGCCTGTTCGCGAACCCGTCAATCGATCACTTCAATCGATCAATATCACTTTGGATAGCTCTTGGACGCATCAATCGAACACTATCGTCGCGTCGATTGGGATCACCTCGACTAACTTCTACGGGTGGAATATCGAAAATTTCCCGCGAAATGGAATCGTGTCTCCAATAACGCGAACTTAAGATCGGGAATCGATTAGTATCGAGTGTCTCCGCAACTCTTACCATGGCGACGGTTTTTTCTCTCACGACGGACGACAGACACCTGAAGTGCCGCGGCTTTTCCGTCGCGGTATAAAGACATCCTCCGCGTCTGGTAAACCAGCTAGAAAACCGGTGGGCGCAAAAATAGAGCGGTTAGACGAAAAATGAAATATGTTATAAGTGGGTCCCTCCGTAAAGTCGGAAGGCCGTCGGTAAATCATACGAGAATCGCGTCGAGACTCTTTGATGACCGCTCGTTGATTTCGATTAACGTACAATAGCGTCATCGAGTGTTTTTGATACCGTGAAACGAGGTTACTTTTGCAAATTATTGATAAAGTTATCGATCGTAACCTTACTTTCTTCGCATGTCGAAGATAAATCCACTTAACATGGTATGAGAGAATAAAGAAATCAGATTACCTAACCTAAGTTTACTTATTATATATTAGTAATATGTTATTATATAGAACGCCTGAAAGAAAACGCTAAATTGCTTGTTACATTTAGAAAGTAAATTCGTTGGACTTTTTTGTTTACCAAGTCGTCGGTGAAGCGAGTTCGTTCGTTTACGTTAATTGAAGGTAAACAGAAGTGGAGATGATTCATTACGCTTTATCAAAGGAAAAATTCGTCGTAATATCAAGGGATTATTATAATGTGTAATCCTTTAAGACTGACAGTGTCAAATTATTTATTAATCGGTATTATTAATTTTTCTTTCTGCATCGGTAAAAATAATAATTTGCATAAACATCCGCAGTGACTATTAATGTTTTACGAATGTACTACGGATTTTATGCACTTATGGTATAAGCCAATGTGACAAATACATGCTAGACATAACCAAAAGATATGTGCATTTATGCAAAACGATATATGAAATTATTATATTAATTAATAGTTTATAGTATAATAGTTTACACCATAAGTGCATATAAACCGCATTTTATTATACACTCATTAACAGTAAACATTATTGAGAATCACAGATCTTTAATCGCATCATTATTAATCTATAATCGCGATAACTGATGTTTCATTAATAATTAATCACGCTTAGCGATCGTTCACCGTGCAATTATAGTAACGAATATAAATATATTTCGTCTGCAACAGCGATCCATAAAAATCGTTGTGCTCGTACCAAGCCGCGCGCGATCCATCCATAATAATAAATCCATCCATCGTTCGCGCAAATGGTTATAAATCCGTTGCACGATAACAACGCGAATCTGCGCGCAATATTCGGACACATCGCCGTTCTTAGATCATCCGCCCACGCGTTGCAAGCCATTACAACACGTTCTACCTGGCTTGCGGGATCGGTAAAAATATAACGAGTCCTCGGACTCTTTGAGAACGATTCATCAACAAATCACGCGTTTTCCAGACAGGAGAAAATAGGTCGGAGGCCGTTTTCCAACACTGAGTTTTACAACCAAGCTGTTCAGACATGATCAATCAACGACACGAGCCAATCACTTATTACGTGATAGTTTAACATCATGAACAATGAAAGAATGCCCGTAGCAATGCCGTGTACATGTAAATCATATTTTCAATGTGACGATAAGTGAGAGACTGACCGATGGACAGGTGTTATTTGTCTTAACCTCTCCTTCGAGTCCTTACACATTGTTTATTCTTTTGTCTTGCAGAGTATGCCCGAAAGAAATTGTTCTTGAAATTTATTTATGATTCGAGTATTGCTTAACTCTGGACTCTATGATACAGTATACTGTCCAAGGAATAAATTGTTTCGACAAAAGAGGTTAAACATTATAATCGGTATTCTTGTCAAGGTCGTGCTGTTCGAGCCCCTAAGGTTATGGACGAGATACAAGTAGTTTCTGAAGCATTTATTCGGAACGTTACACCTCCCTACACGAATTCTTCCACTCAAGATCATTTGAAAGTCATTCTATTATACTAGAGTTCCCAGGAAAATATTGCTCATTTTGAAATGTTCATACATCATCAGTCGATACCTGGAACAACGTAGTTTCAACTATAGTCATGTATGTATAGTTATTTACTATCTAACTCTAGGGTAATAACCTTAACAATGAAAATTTGTTAAAATTAATATTAATACATGTATCTTATCTCGACAGATTTAAAGATAAACGTGGGAGGAATAAAAAAACAATATTAGTGAAATGACGAATATTTTCTGGAATAAGGTAGGAGGTAAGAAGTAAGGGTTTTTATAAAAAGACAACTTTCAAAGGAATATGATCTTAAAACAAATAACCTGCCAATCGTAACGAGTAACGTGTTCAACTAAAATTTGCTACACCGTCGGGAGGGATAGAAATGTTTTCGATGATGATGTTTGTTTGTTATATGTTCCGTATGCGCGAAAATATTCGCGCAGAGACACATCGCGCTCGTAAAGTTCCTAACCTCAAAGGATGAGCCGGCAAGCCTCGAATAACCGGTGTCTATAAATAATGTTGAACGATCAATCATCCGCGACGGTTTTTGTTTTTGGCTTCATAGAGATCGCGAAAGCGTTTGTATTTGTCCCGTTTTCATTCAGACGATCTTTATTCCTAGACGACGGGGACGCATGTGATAACTGGCCAACGGATACGTTGTACGTAAATTTGTCTTGTTAAAAATATTTTCGGTGCCAGCTCATCATCGTCATCGTCGCTGTCGTTGTCATAGGGTTATGTTCGCTAAGCGCCCTCCACCTCACGCCAATCCTCACAGATGAGAGTGACAACGGCGTTTCAGGCGTGCAAAAGCAATTACGTCCTGGTGCCAAGTTCTGAAAATCACCACTCCCTTGGCAAGAGTTCGTGTCGGAAGCCGACTCGTTAGAGAGGCATGCGGATACCGCCCCCATCGAATAGCCTCGAAATTTTTGCCTTAGAAAATATGATTTCGTTCTATTTCTATTCATTCTTTTATCGATGCTTCCGTCAATCGTCTGTTTAATTTTTACGAGGTCCATGCAAAGTTTGAGAAACGCTGGATCGTCACGTCCCCTATATGTGGGTGACCATTTTTCATTGTATTAAAACAAAATTTTAGTCTTGTAGGAATCTTCACGATTATTAGTTTGATATGTACACTCTCCATAAGTTCCGAATATTTCGTGTAAGTGAGCATCGTTGCGTTGTATGCCGAGTAATAGCAAGGTTTACATAACAAAGACCTCTGGTATGTGGCATGATTCTGCTGTGATCTACAAACGGTCAACGTGGGAGGTAATGCATCGTTAACAGCAGAGAACTCGTTTTAATTTGAAAACTATCAAACTAGCCGTGACTTTAGCCAACGTGAACGCGACACTTCGAACCGTTCCACTCAACCGTTGTTGCGACGAACACCACGATTTAGTTCAAATATTAATTGTCGAAAAACGTTTTGTTGATCCAAGACAACGTATCGATGGGATTCTTTCCTCTGGTTTCGTAGTTCATCACTTCATTGGCCTGCTGCCATACTTCCTAATATAGTGCGCGCGCGACGTTCTTCCATGATGCTTTCTTTTTTAATTATTATGAAATGAAATCCAGTTCATATTGTCATATACTGTTTAATTAAAAAAGAAAAAGATAAAAAAAGGACGACACAGTTCTTCGATACTGTTTTTAATTTACGTAAGAAAATAAACGATAATTATATATTACGTACATAAGACTGTAGTCTAATCCATTCTTTATAATAATATTAATCCTTAATGCCTAATTATCCATATAAAGGAAACTATTTAATATCTCTTTGATTCTACAAACTGCATCTGAAAAACCAACTCTAGAAAATTTGAAGTTCTTGACGAAGTCTCTCTACGATCGTTGGCAAAGAAGTTTCCTGTTAAAAAGCATTATGGTGGACTCGGTTGGTAAATGCAGAAGTACGCATAATTATTATCAGCGGTTCAGATTTCACTATGCAGGGTTGCTGCATATGAAAAATTCAAAGAACAGATAAAGGAGGGAATTTTCGAAAGAACTTGTTCGGTTAAAAATTAACCATGGCACAAATATAGATTTAATACTATTCTACCTAGTACATTCTACCTATCGAATGGATTATTTCTAAGAAGTATGAATTAACATCATTTAAATTTATATAGATAAAATATTAAAATTATCTCATACATTTTGAATAATACACAATGCAATATAATTATATTAATGTTTAAGGTTCATTCGTTACAAAAACTGTTTATTTTCTATTTGCTTTCACGAGTTGCATTCAAAAAAATCAACCGCGAAAAATTCGAATTTTTCAGTGATGGCTTTCAACGATGGTCGGTAACAGCAAACAATTAGAATGGTTTCAGTCGATAAACTCGTTCGCGAAATTCGGAAACACGAAGGTTTACGGGTAGATATTGCATGGAACGACTTTAAGCCGACGAAAGGTTTCTAAATAGGTGGCTAGAAAAGTGTGAAAGCCGATCTCGCAGGGTCTCGTAGCATCGCATTGCGGAACGCCCGAACTAGAGGGGGGCACGGCTCTCTCGTGGACGATATATGTACATATGTATATCTCTCCACATTTATACGATTATGTATACATATATATTTATGTCAGCAAGGTAGTGTGCTCGCGGATCGTGCGTGCAGAAGCGCTTAAATATTAATCACGTTACGAATGTTTTTGACCGAGTGACGCGCGCTTGCTAGACGGGACCGATTATCGAGATGCCACGGATGTATGAGCGTAGCGAAAATGGAAGTCCGTGCTAAATACGGACCGCGCAACTTGCAAATAAGCAGCACCGATGGACGCGGCCATGTTTTCTGGTAGCAGAAATCTTACCCATTAATAATTCGTTAATCGTCGACCACGAAGTGGAGCGTGCAGAATGCCGAAATGCGATGTGAGGGCGAGATATCTACCAGCCACGTTCGCCTGGACAGTCTTACTCAGCACCACGACACTGTTCTTCTGTTTTCCGTAAGTTCCTCACGCACGTCTGTCTACCTCTCGTGAGAGGCCGCAACGGTTTGCTCTCCTGTTTTCATTCTCTAGACTTTGCTCCAGTTTAATCACGCCACGCGTTTTACCATGTCAATTCGCTTTCTATCCTTTAGATGCCAGTATTATGTGTTCCAATGGGGAACGTGGGTACCTGCGCTTCAAGGAGTCATCACCTTTTTCGTATTGGCAAACTTTACGCTAGCAACCTTCATGGATCCAGGCGTCATACCAAAAGGTATGTCAGTATGTAAAACCACTGTATTGTCCAACACGTATGCTAAGTTTCAAATTCAAATTCAAATTGTTTATTATAGCGTTAGCCTGATTTGGCTATCTATACCTTTCTTGTACATCAGTTAGCCTTTACATTGTTTCTTACATTCCATTTCTTTACACGTCTTATATTCCACTTCTCTACATGTCCCATGCTCCATTTCCTTACATGTCTTCCATTTCATTTTTCTATATATCTATCGGGGACTGCATGCCCTCCTATAGCTGGGGCATCTCGGGTTTGCTATATCCGTACTGTAGCTGCAGTCACTCCCCCATGCTACAGTCCCTGAGGAGATGTTTTAAATTTCATTTATGAAAGAGATAAATTTTCTTTTAAAGCGACTTCCGACGAAGATCGAGACGACGATTTTCGTGCTCCCTTGTATAAAAGCGTAGAAATCAATGGTATTACGGTTCGCATGAAATGGTGCGTTACATGCAAGTTCTACAGACCTCCTCGTTGTTCGCATTGCAGCGTTTGTAATCAATGCATTGAGGTTTGTAATTGATGTAATTTTGATATTGTGATGTCAGAAATTTTAATGTTCTTTATTATTTTCAGACTTTCGATCATCACTGCCCTTGGGTGAACAACTGCATCGGTAGGAGGAACTACAGATTCTTTTTTTTCTTTCTCTTGTCACTCAGTTTCCACATGCTCAGTATATTCGGACTTTGCCTGTATTTTGTATTGGAGCGCAAACAACGGCTGGGTGAAGTGGACACAATTGTCGCGTATCCTTCTAAATTAATCATATCGTGCAAATACTCTGATATTGATACATTACAATTTGCATCATATAATCCTTAAATTTTTAAATAGACTCGTACTCATGGGTGTGGTTATACTCTTGTTCATTCCAATTTTTGGACTGACCGTCTTTCACGCAATACTTGTTTGCAGAGGACGTACAACAAATGAACAGGTAACGGGTAAATTTAACGGCGGCTACAATCCTTTTTCCCGTGGTTGCTTTCACAATTGCTGTTATACGCAATTTGGACCACAATACCCCAGGTAATACGACAACTAATCGTAATGTGTAAGTGAAAGTCAAATGGAGTCAATAAACAATCGACACATTTCTACCGTTTCAGTTTTATTAAGCCTGAAAAGTATTCAGGGAAACGACGCGGAGCTTGTACATCTGAGATATCGACTATAGGCAGTGAGAACCAGGTAAAAACCTACATGGATAGCAGCAATGGTGTTAGAAATGCCAGTTCAAATGCTTACAATAAGGTAAGAGCTAGTGCAACTTCGCTTGATACTTCTGACACTACGTATGAGAAGATTTTACAACTGTAAATAGCACTTCCTCTCTAGCATGGGATTTGTATACTTCTTCTATGTTCATCTACCAGCTGTATGTAGCGGTGCAATTCACTTGGCTTCCAAACTTCCTTTCCTGTGCCTAGAAGCTTTATTATAATATCTATGTATATCATAAATTGCAAGTTGTAGTGCATTCTAGTGTATTTAGACGACATTTCTTGCACGGTTTAACTATCTTCACGCCTCTATTTATTAATTTTAAGTTTATTTATGTAGAGTACAATATCAAGCAGTGATTCCTCTTATCTGTAATACCCCATTCGGAATGCTGGAGAGATGCGGTCACCGCCTGTTTAGTTCCCTGTCCCTTATTCATCCTGGTTAAACGTCAGTATCCCTAAGAAATATGTGTAATATATGTCAGTGTTTTTTAAACTATGATCCACGGACTCTTAGGTATATGCAAACATGCTAGGAGGGTGCGTTTTATTCTTATTAAAATCATCCGTTAAGAAGGTTTCTATCATCAGAAACAACATAAGAACATCAAAAGAGAAGGTGGAAACTACAGTGTGCACAACATCACATTTAGGTTCTCCTTCCAACTCACAATTAATATATTTAAAACTTTCAAAATTGCGAAGTGTTGAATTGCTTCGAATACTATTCGATATTAGAAATTTAAAAAAAAAACGGTAATGTGTTTTCCTGATTAATTTTCCAGATAAAATCGGACTTGCCTGTATAATAATCTGATCAGGAGACGCGGTAGTGTCTCCGTCCAAGTTCAAACGCTACCAAGTATCGTATTGTATACTAAGGAGTCTGCAAGACGAAGTTTGTGAAACGCTGACATATAATAGAATTATAACAATTAACAAACATATATTAAAGGATCGTAACAACGTAAATAATGTCATGTATCGTTATTGTTTTCAGTTGTCTCCTGGACGAGATGGATCTGATACAGACATGGAACCCACCGCGTCTCAGTCCGCGGATTGCGAACCCACACCTCCGCTACAAAGACATGGTTCCAAAAGCAATTTCTTCCTGCCACCTGTGGAGAACAGTGAATCTCCCAGGCACCCACCACCGTCGCAACACCGCCATCCAATACCATACACCAGAGGCAGCCCTCATCCAAGGCCAAGGTAATAAAAACAACAACAGCAAATGGTGTTACGTTTGCTAATGTCTTTTCTAATACACGTAAGGTACGTTGTCACTACCTATAGGGGTATGAACGACTCACGAAGCCACACGCCCGACCCTTTATCACCGGAAGTGAGCAACTCGGCCGTCACAGCTTCCCAAAGAGGTCAAGGTCAAGGGGGTGCTAGTCCAACAACACAACGGATTAAAGCTATTGGGGTACCGACTCCACTTGCCATTTCCAGTCCTATGCGCAGGTACACTATGCTCTTCATTTTAACAAAAGTATTTAAACAAATTGTAACGAATATGATGAACGTAACGTACAGTGTTCAACATAAATATCGGTGCAGAGCGATTTTTGGAATAAAGCTAGTCGTAGATGTGATAGAAATAATTGAAAACTTTTTTTATGTTTAAACTCAAACTTTTAAAAAATTACCTCATATTTCTATACCCTTCTCCTAAATTCGGCTAATAATTTCAACTGATTAGCTTCATAACATAAAACACGAAATTAAAGTAATTATTGGCAGGCGCTATAAAATAATTACAATAGGCTGTATGACGATAAAATAAGCGCTGACAATACCGAGTATAGTCGGCGCTAGAATCCACAGCTCGTCACGTGAATGCCGACTATATTCGGCGTTAGTACTGAAAAGGATAAACATGCAATGGTCCTTTTACGTCTACAACTGGTTTTATTTAGAGTACTGTGTCAATACTTATGTTCGACACTATATCTCGAGAAAAGGTTTGCAAGTATAGTAAAATTGTACAATTCTTACGTGATAAGAAAAAAGTTAACGAGATATTCCGTGTACACTTGAAACACCTTTTCGGAGTATTGAATTTCTTAGATGTACTACTTCCTTTATTTTTCTTTTTGTAATTGTATCCCGCGGCATTTTTTTTATGATGCACAAAATATTTGTTTCGACGTAGAGAGCAAGAGGGAAGCGCCACACTAGTAACTAGTTACATTGCATTTATCGAGCACGCTGCCAATACGAAGTGAACTTGTCAATCTCCTTTATTCAATATTCCTGTTTGCTACCTCTCGATATGATGTGAAGCCTGTTTACTTCGGACTCCCTGTATCCCTCACTACGAACACGTCACTCTTGCTCTTATTCTTTTCTTCCTGTTACTCTCACCACTATATATCTATCTCACCTTCCGAATGACGAAGGAACATATGACAGAAAATGTAAAAAAAATGAGAAAGAAACCGTTGCGCGACGTAGATCACTATTAATATCGTAGAGAATTAGTTTCTCTGCATGTATATATTACGAGATATGTGGTATATAGATAAGTTTGTGTCCCACTGCAGGGGGTGGTAACTGCAAGGAGCTGCTTTCTACCATCATGTTGCAACCTACTGCAGGTAAACACGAACTTCATCCTACGAGGACATATCGTAGTTTAAAGTTACGCTTTCTTGCATACATTACATAAATACATGTGTATATATATATATATATGTCTATAATATATATATATATATATATATAAAGGAGAAGCATACATACTCAAATCTATATATATTTATATGTATATATATGTATATTTATATACACATATATACATATATTGACACATGTATCAGTCGTCCAACACGCAAGTATAAACGTCCACATATGTATTTCCTAGGTTTCGCTATACCTTTTTACGTTTTCTTGGATAGATGCTAATTTTATAATAGGAATGATGCGCTGTTCTCTCTCTCTCCTGTATGTCTCGCCAAAGCCGTATTTGTATGGCTACTATGCTCAAGCACTTGCATATATATACGTATATACAGGATGCGAGAAAAGTTTGGAATGTTTTTTTATGTTGAATATCTTCCAAATAAACTTTCTTTTGTATATATGTTTATTAGTTGTTGGATTTGTTATGCTTTTGATTTGTTGGATAATTATCCGTCTGATGGTATATGCAGTGTATGCAATTTTGTTTTATTTTTAAATGTCAGCTAGTCGCAAAGAAGTTTATATCTTTGTTATTTTCTTACATTTATGCAATTGACATCAAATGTTATTGCATGAGCGTGGTGCTCAATTCCACATATGAATCTAATTTTCTTATGAAAAATTTTTCGATATTCAGCACATCCAGAGAAATATTACTCGTTTCCCATTTCAGAAATAGTAATTGTCTTCATATTAAAATATTCTTAGTTTGTTTCTTAATAACGTTAATAAAATTAATACGTTTATATTTTTATTCTCTAGAAGATCGTAGATAAACGATATAGGATTCCATTTTAAATATGACAATCAGAGAAATTTCTTTTTTATTACTATGTTTGTCTTTGTGAATAGTTTACTGCGCTTTAAACAGTTTTTTAGAGATAATCCCCTACTCCATATCTGAAGTATCGGTGGCATGTATGTACGTACGGATGTATGTTGATCTCTAGTTTGCTTTACATCTCAGATATGATTTATTAGAAAATCATGAAATTTGGTGTGGTGAGTTCTATATGTCAGGCTTTGATGCCATTAAATTTTTGACAACATTCTGTATATATGGATGTGTATGTTTGTGCGAATACACGTATGTGCGTATGTTGACCTTATTTTGCTTTGTACCTCTGGTTTTTCCAAAAATCATGGAAGTTGGTTTGATATATTGTATACATGAAGCACCAATGCCATTAAATTTTTGGAAAAACATGAATCTAGAAATACCGAAGGTGTCATATTTAGTTTTGTAACATAAAGTTACATCGATAGGCGGCGTTACCAGAAAAGTTGTGCAACAATGTTGCTAGCTTTCTCTAACGTTATCATCTTTATTGTTGCGTTTACGAACTTGGATACAAAATCCTCTTTCGAGAACCTTCCAAACATTTATCGTAGCCTGTATATTCATCTTGGTTCACTGTACCATGCATTATGTCAGTTATTGAAAAATTACAAAGCTGGGATCGTGTGAAAGCTCGATTACTACTAACGACCTGTCTCTTGTTGCAGATCGAATCCAGGTACGCCGACGCAGGTCCGTCGGCCCGATTTTATAGGAGTGAACGACGCGCCGACTTACTATGATGTACAGCAGGGAAATAATCACGGTGTCGGCGCTGCTAGCGGCGCCGTAATCACCGGTTACAGCCCTCAGCGGCGTTTCCTGTCGGAAAGCGAGCTGATACGACAGGGTGTCGACCAGTCGTATTCGAGAACGAACAACACTGTTGACAACATTCGCGAGCTGGCCGGCTCGCCGCAGCGTGGCGTCTACATGTGGAAGGACAACTCGCCAGGCAGCTACCCCGTCCCCCCAGGGCAGACTAACGCCACGACGCACCAGTCGCCTTCGCAGAGACCACCGCCGTACGACTACTACCGTTCCAATCCCACTAGTCCTACGCAACAGTTGTACGCGAATTCGCCTAGGCCAGCGTATCATCCGGCCATGAGAGGCGGCGTAGCGGTCTTCCCACCTCATCAGTCGCCCCAAGTGAAACGAAAAGCCGCAATGGTGACGCCTACCACGCCTACGTCGGGTGACGCTCGACGCAGACCCATGTCCTTTGTCAGAGCACTCGAGATGACAGACTCCATGGAGATGGTGTCTGCGCCAAACGACAATAGATTGCAGCGGCCCACCACACCCACGCCGGATCGGACCAGTGTCTACGACATGAACTATGAGATATCCGTATAGCCCAGCTTTACGGTCTCCGCGCCATCCTGCGGCTGGACGGAGATTGTACAAGAAATGCCGACACTACGCATCTCCCGCTCCAACGAGGAAAGAACAGCGTACGCCGCTTACGAGATATCCGTCTGAATTCGTGTACGATCGACGGTACAAACAAGGGGTGTCGCATTTAAATCGTTCCTCTCGAACGTCTCTTAGAACTAAATGTTATGCGAAAGATAAAGTAAATTCTTCCTCTATCTTCTGCAAATATGTCCGTCTCATTTTCATTTGCTAAGTTTCTTCTCATGTATCTATCTCATTTTCACGTGCTAAGTTTCTTTTCAAACAAGAATTAAATGGTTTTGAAAGGGAACGTACTTCGATGCGTGTTCTTTCTTAGGTGAAGACGTACAGAAGATGCAAAGATCAACTTCTTTTTTTATGAATAGAATTACTAGTATTTTTGGGTGGAATTCGATATAATAATGAATTCTAGGAATAAAAGTAATAGTGTATTTGTATCTCCTTTACATGTCCACCTAGGAAAAGCTACTCGCATGAAATTGTATCTCCCTTCAAAATCATTTGACTTTCGTTTAAAACATTTGCCAGTGTTGTCAACAGTTTTGGAGACATTCGTGGGGAACGATTGAAATAGGATACTCTGTACAGTGACTTCGGAGAAACTGCGGGGTGTTGAGATAATAGCGCCCTCGACTGCAGAGTGTCAGCAATTCAGGACCGATTTTGGGGGGTTTTCTTTTGAGTGCTGGAACTGCAAAGACCTGGCCACCTCACGGTGGAATGGTCATGCGAGTGTTAAAAACAGAAAGACATACTACTGCACACTCTACAGAACCATTTTTTAAGAAAAACATTTATCCTTAAACAGAACAGAGTTCCGTGACAGAAAAACAGAAATGAACCTAACCTAGATCCAATACGTACGGTCCTGTAGCGAATAGAGTGCCACTCCGCTGAGAAAAACCTATGAGGTCAACCCTCTTGAAATTGAGCTAATAAGATCATTATATTTGTACCGTCGACTATACGATGCTTCAAACCTGAGCGTTCCGATGCAGCTAGACGTTCCACGTCGAAACGATACTAATCCGGCTGTGGTATCGTCAAGTTCTTCCGGTCCAAATGCTGATCCACGTTATACATATATATCCAGGGTGTATACTGATGGTTTATCAAAGTGTACATATAGTATTCATACAAGGAAACAAAGAAGTATTAGTGAATATAGGTCTAGAAGTCAACAATCTTCAAGTTAAGAAGAAGAATTCAATTTCGTCTAACGTTAGTCACCCTAAAACATCGTTCACCTTCACAGTCAAGACCATAAGAAGCTTCTTATATGAGTTACTTGGTCGCTCAGTCCCTCCATGTCAGTTGGTTCCTTCGATTCGTCTCTTCCAGAGATGAATGAACATAAAGGAAAATAGATAACTTATTTTTTATTAGTTTTATGAGTGCTATACGAGTTGCAAAGCAAAGACACTTGGAAGATCTACCGATACGAAATACAATCTGTTCTAACTCATAAATTGTTGATTCCCAGACTCACGTTTACTAACGCTTATTTTTCTTATTTCCATGAGTACTATATGTATCCAAAACTTGCTCCACTAGTTTTGAAACACCCTGTACTCTGTAAAGATCATGTTAAACGATGCTGACGTTTCCCCGAAGGGGAGGACATCGACGTGTAAAAGTTGTTTGTCCTCGTTATAGACAATGATATGTTCGAATGTATCCAATGTGGAATTGTAAACGATAGGTGATCGTCCGCGGGCAAACCGGGATATCAGTGTCCAATTATTTTCCATAGCGAGTCGCTGACACGGAAAATATATTTAGGTCTTGATTCGCGTTGAACGAGTGGAAAACGGGAACGTGTAGTTTTCAGTTCAACGCCGAGTCTGTCGTCGGCGCAAGACTGTCGTGTCATGTTATTAGGAATATTATTTCGTTTAGACGGTATTTAAAAAGAGAAACGTTCGATTCGGTGTGTATCTGGCTCAGAAAAGTTGTGATGCCATATTCGCGTTACGACAACTTCCACCAGCGGAGAAATGACCAACCGCTGGTGCTAATATAAAATGGATGCGCAGGAGAGTATTCGCCGTCGACTGCTATGAAATTGAATGTGATCAAATTATTTGAACAGTCTACAAATGATGAATACTTTGTTAATTTGAATTCCATTCCAACTTAAACGTAACAAAATTACGTAACAAAATTAAAATTAGTACACAGGTAGTCAGTGCGAGGATTATTATTTAGAATAATATTATTATTTGTTATTAATTGTTACTTATTATAATTATATTTTATAATGATGTTATTCTAAATATTATTCAATCTTTACTTTGATCAAATCACGTCTAATGCCGCTATCAACGAGAATAGTGTTACTCTGAGAATCCCTTACTATGGTGTTACTCCTGTGACATCACAACTGTTTTGTTTCCTGATGCACACGAGATAAAACGTGTCCACGTATCAGAGATGGGCAAAGTTTTATTCGGATAATAGTTGACCAATTGAAACAATGTATAGTGATTGAGCATTTACTGTAACAAATTTTTCTTCGTTCGACACGATATACATAATTCTATTCAGCAACGAATAAAGTTCTTAATCTTTTATTCATTATTCGGGATTTTTATGTAAGTAAGGAATTTTGCCCATTTCCGTTAGCTCAATTCAAACGAAGCATGTTTCCCTGTATAATTCCTTGCAAACCAGGTTGTGTACTCTCAGGCATGGTTTTTACTGAACAAAACTGTTATAAATCACATGGGACATTGGAGATATCTAAAACATATTGCATGGGAATAATACCATGAAAACCATGCACGGAAGTATTGCATGGACCTGCGTGGAATCCTGCTTGAAAACATGCTACATGTAGAACAGGCTTTCTGTATCTCTGAGGGGGGCGGCGAGGGGTAATAGAGACGTTCGGACCGATTGACGACCGAAGTAATCGAGTCACGAAATCGTCAACGAAAGTAAAACCGAACGCGTAGAGGTACAATCGCTGAGCAGCACTCTTGCTGCCGATGATTATAAAGAATCGAGCTTGTCTCGCTTGGCGGTAAAACAATTATATTTTTTAGTACACAGTAAGGTCAGTTTAGATTTTTATACCGTGACGTCGTGACTCAATTTCTAGAAGCGCAGCATATCGGTTCATTGTACCGTTTCCTTTCGTTCTTTTTTCTCTTTTCTTTCGCTCTTTATAAAAACGCATTATTTGACGTGTAACAAAGTACATAGCGATTATTCTTGCGTGAATCTCGCGACTCGATTCTGATCGCAACGGCGGTTCCGTCTTCTTTCGATTCTTTTTTTATATCTTTTTTTTTTTGTAGAAGGAAAGGAGCGAACCGACAGGATCAAAATCGAGTCTCGCCATTGGGTATACATAGTCTCCTATCTTCGTTGATGCGAGAAGAGTTCGTGTCCAGTTAACAAACCACAACAAAAAAAAAAAAGAAGTTACTTAATCGATTTAAGTCATTATCAGGATAGAATAACGAATTCTGTGTAAAATAATCGTGAAATGTGTAGCAAATTTTTAATATACATATATATTTAACAATATTTATACATAAATAATAAATATAAGACTTTACAATGATTTCATTTGTTTGTTATGAATGATGATTTTATCGATGTGACCACTAATAATGATCGATTGATTTATACAAGTAAAACAAGAAACGTATAGTTATGAGGAATACACGTGAGTGAAAAAGACAGAGAGAGAAAGAGAAATATGAGTGTATGTATGCGACTGTGAAAAGGAAGAAGCGAGTGAATGCGATGGATGTATACCATGAGAATTCTTAGAGTATTAGACGAAGTGACAAAAAAAAAACAGACCAGTGTTTCAAATGTTTACAGTGACGAATGACTCACTCCGTAATAGAAGAGAAATAAAATGAAACAAAACATATACGAGAACAATGGACTTTGTTTAAAAAAACCAATAATGAAAGAAAATGGGGGAATACAATTTTGTAACATATACATTGCATAAAATTATTGGTATATCTACCGCTACTGTTAAGTTTGTAATATACCCCGCTTTTAAAAAAGAATTGCATGTCGGTTTCTGTATTATGTATTTGTATGCGAGACCAATATTACCAATTTATGCAGGCTTAATGAATAATTGCGTAAGGTAATCGTAAAATAATTGCGTGCCCATTTTACCTTGCGACGAATCGATAATCGAATTATTATTGTTAAATAGCACACATATCGTTCAGCTAGAGAAGGGCTTTATCGAACATCGAATATTTTCCAAGCAAAAAAAAAAAGAAGGAAGCATTTTTTTCGACAGATATTTCGTAAACAAAAAAGTGACACGTCGTTGCTAACCGTTAGAAATATTTCTTCCAAACGCTGTCTTTTTATCCTATATTTTGTTCGGTTACACGTATTCGTTTTCTTCTTTTTGTAACGAGCTGTGCCAAAACAGGGAAACATACAATTTTCCATATTCCACTCCGATCTTGTAGTTTTACATAAAAACAGAGTACTTGGACAAAATGAAACAAAGGACTGGTATAACATTCAAATGAATTGGTTTAGATGAATTATGCGTAAGGTGTGACGAATGTTTAGTGTTTATAATTCGGTGTACTTGTACATAAATATTGCTCGTTATTATTACTTAAATGTACATACATATACATTTCGGTACTTAAGTATCGCTGCAGCAATCTACAGAAATAAAACTCATTAAATACAAGTCGATTGTATTCTAATTGCACCGTTCTACTTATTCGAATCTATTAGAAACAGTTTCACGTTGAAGAACTTTTAAATTAACGTTGGTAAATCTTATTCGTTGGCAATGTTTCAAAAAGCGCGGCACTTTGGAGCGTTCCTAAAACAAATCAAAACCAGCCTTACCAGTTCCACAGTGTTACGAAAAATTATTGGGTGCTTTCCTTTGACTATATAGATACCTACGACCATATATGCTTATAGACACGGCTTCAGATAAATGCTTTGAAGCTAGAAATACCGAAAAATGTGGCGACATCTCTCGGTGAACCGTCCAAGTTTGTCGTGAAACAGTTTCCATCTTGAGCTGCTAGATGTCGTCACTGAAATTATTGTGGCGCCATCTCTCAGTGAATCGCCCAAGTTTGTCGTGAAACAGTTTCCATCTCAGGCTGTTAGATGTCGCCACCGATATGAAATTATTCAAAACATAAATTCTCTACTTTTCTTTGCATATAAATGTAATTTTACATTCTAATTATCATAGTTCAACTAGTAAGCGTCGAATAGTACACAAATAATTGTCTAATGGCTAGTTTTTTAAATACATAAAAGTACCGAGAATCGACTGGGTTTCGTAGCCCCCTAGTGGCATTAGAGGAAAGGATCGTTGGAACTCATCGCGCACGATTCTTCTTTGTCTCTGTTTAACGTATGGATGACTCGATTTGCTATCCTCGTCGCGTGAAAGCTGACGTTCCGTGAAATTTCAAGGAGCACGTCGACCAATCGCGAGTGCCGACGACGAAATTTACGCACAGAAATATTACTGACGTGTCCACGAAAAGGAGACTACTTCGAGAGTTCATGATTATTCTCATTTTACACAAGAGGAAAACAATAGTGTTCGACGGATCGTGGTGTTAATTGAAAGGCGAATTGCAAGAAAAAGCAACGAAATCATGGCGACGATGTTTAATACCTTCGTGAATTCTTTCACCAACAGACTGTGAGTATTTGCCGTCATTGGAACGATTTTATTGGAAATTCTCGTTTAAACAATTATACATAACGGTTACGTTGATACGTTTTACTTTCGTTGCAAATATAACTATCGGTAGTTTTAATCTTTATCTTCACCCTGTTTTCCAAAATGTTAATGATCGCGGTGATGTAACTCGTGTAGCGTTATAGTAACGTTTCCTTTCGTAAAATGGTTAAATTTTTCGTGCACGGTGCCGTTTTGAATAATATTAATTATCGTGATATGCATCTTTTCTTATCTACGTTGTTGGTATCGTGCATGACCTTCAGTCGTCTATGTAGACTCCAGAACTTTCACAACTTTATGAAACTGAATATTTGATGTAGGAAACTTTTCTTTTGCGTACGAACATAGTCGCTATGACGTGGGTCACGTATCCATTGAACGTGATCCACGGTTTTGATACTCGCGTAAACGGTGACCTAACAATTTCCCAAATTATTTTTCGACCATCCATGCAGGAACGTAGCCACCCTATAACAAAAGTAAGGCAGAGACTGGGGGCTCTCGGTGAATTATTAGAAGCTCAATTTCGCTAGGGCCCGTAAATTAGTGCAATTAGGGGCTATAATAGATCTCTGCTATGCTAGGGTCTGCTATAGACCAGAGGTGGGCAAAATAGTTCTTTATGTAAACATTTCAAATAATAAATAAAAGAAAAGCAACTCTCTATTATGTCACTACTTGAACGAATAGACGCTTATCTAATTGGAACAAACATTATCAACAAAATTTATGTCCATCTCTGCTACAATAAATTTAATAGTAATTAATAAATTCAAGAATTCTAGTATAGTTCTTTGTTTCTGAATTTGATTTAATTGGTATAATATTGTAATATTAATTTTATGTGGGTCAAATTATAAATAAATCTTAAGTACATATTTATTTCATTCAAATTGAAATTCAGATAATAAAATTGAGGGATATAAAATGATTTGACTAAGGGACCAAAAAACTATGCTACACCACTGTTTCCATGCCTCCTTCTTCTTCTTGTTTCATTTTCAATTGTTAAACTTTGCTTTTATGCCGATTTAGTTGGTTTTGTAAGATATTTCTGTACTTGTATAATAAAATGACATAAGTCAGGTGTTTTTGTTTACAAGATATTATTGTTTAACACACTTCCACTGAAATACAACAATTGCTTCAGCTGCATTATGGACACAATTGCTTAAACACAATGTGTGTGCGTCAGTAGCAGCAAATGTATTAAAAAGGTTTAAATACATCAATCCTTTTAGCATGGTATAGATATATGTTTTCCTTGGTTTTGCATATTTTATATTGGTACAATCAAAGTAAAGAATAATTAAAAAATCGAACAAAAAATTAATAATTTACAGCATCTTCAATTCATCAAGTATTAACGCTGTAGTGCAAATAATTGCAAAAACTTTACACGCTAGAGGCAGTATCACAATGGTTTCAAGCAGTGATTATCAAGTAGAATAAAACGCTATCAGCGCTATCGTACGTCGAATTCTTTTTATTGTTGAGAGATTTTCTAGATATATATGATATATATTAATAGATTATATATTTTTTTCAATAGATTTAACATTCTTTTTTGCTTCCAATATTTTGATAAATGTACAGATATGTGCCAGTGTCCCTGAAGAAGTTGATGCATAAACTTTTTTAGAATGTGATTTATGTTGTTTTCCTTCGCAACAACGGACGATAAATTTTCACTCAGTTACGATAGCAGTTCGTTTGCACAGTAGATAACAATTGGTTTCCCTGATTTCAGTGAATTACCGGTCAGGCAGCATCTTAAAAATGTGTATGCCTGCTTGTCTATGTCAACAATATCGGCTGCAGCAGGAGCTTATGTCCACCTGTACACAGAGCTCCTGCAGGCCAATCTATTGACGACTCTCGGCACATTTGGTTTACTTCTCGGTTTAATCAGCACACCAGACAACGGAAAGAATCAAAAATTACGACTTGGCTACCTGTTGGGATTTGCATTCTTGTCTGGACTTGGATTAGGTCCATTGTTTCAAATGATCATCGCCATCAATCCTAGCATCATAGTAACCGCATTAATGGGTAAGACACGGCACAGTTTAACGCTTAAAATGTTTACCGTCTATTATTTATTTACGATAATTTAGCTTTACTTATTTTTGAAACGTATAAATGATCATCGATTGTTCGTCCATTTGAGGATATTTTTTTTTATTATCATTTTATGTAACGCAATGTTATCAATTTTCAGGAACGACTGTCGTATTTGTATCATTCAGTATCTCGTCGCTTCTGGCTGAACGAGGTCGTTGGTTGTACCTCGGCGGTATCTTGATTAGCTTGCTAAATATTATGGTTCTGTTCTCATTTCTCAACCTCTTCCTACGTTGGTCTTTGTTCCATCAAACCCATTTATACGGTGGACTATTCTTGATGTGTGGTTTCGTGATTTACGATACTCAGTTGATCGTCGAAAAATTCCACGCAGGTAGCAAAGATTTCATTTTGCACTCTCTAGATCTCTTCATCGACTTCATCGGTATTTTCCGTCATCTTCTCATCATCCTTACGCAGAAGGTAAGAATAATTTAAATAACGTATGGTACATTATCTTAGATTGATTGACTTTATGATTTGTATCTTGTTTTTTTATAGGAGTTATCAACAGATAATCAACGTAATAAACGCAAAGAGTAAAATGGGAGCGAAGAGAAGATGTAAAATATCATACCATTCAAGTAAATCCATGAACTAGAGGTCTTCATTTAATCTATCCATATGTAGGGCATATATATTTACTACGGTATAAATGAATTAAAATAATTACAGCTTAACGATCATCTCGAGGGAATTTTAGGCACGCGTTGGCCCTAAAGACGCAATGTATTTATTTTGGATTACTTAGTTCGTTATTTTTTTTTCTTCTTTCAATTATCTATTTACCTACTAGATTTATATACATGTATACATACATAGACATAAATTTATTGTACTATATTTTTATCTTTCAATAAACAAAATTTCCCAGCGTCCCTGGGTATTCTTAATCGAGCAAAAATAATTTCAAAGGTGAGGTTACTAAAGCTATATTTTATACAGGGCTAAAGTCTTATTTATTAAAATGTAACTTTACACATATGATTATCATCATTTACATGTGTATAGAAAACACAAAAAGTTACGCGTTCACGCATCGATCTTCATGAATATAAAAAATGTACGTGGGAAACAAATCGATGACAATGGAGTTCGTAACAGACGGACCTCTGTGTTACGAATAATGTACATACATCGAAACTGTGTACAAAATGTGTACAGTCAATGAGTGATTTTTACCAATCACTGTTTGAATGTGTTTAATACGGACGTTGGCGATCCCTGTCTCTGTCTCCTCGGCTGAAATCAACAACATACGAAATAAATCATTCGCCCCCTCCTTTTCTATGAACGTAGGAACAGGAAACTATTATACGAATGAAAGTTCGATCGTTTTGATCTAAGGTTGAAAATTAATTATAGCAACTAACCCGCCGCCTCCTCTCATGGGCCCGCCTCGACCTCCTCGTCCACCCCTGTCTCCGCCACGGAATCCGCCTCTGCCACCCCTGTCGCCTCCGCGACCACCTCTGTCACTCCTGAAGCCTCCTCGCCCACCTCGATCACCACCGCGGTTGCCTCGTCCACCACCGCCGCCACCTCCACCACCACCGCCACCAGCACCATCTGGTTTCAGACTTTTACAGAGATTGCATTGATCTCTCCAGGCGAAGTTCGTGTTACCACATTCGGGATTAGGACACCTACACGAATATAGCAAACATCATTTTTAAATGGTAGTGAAAAAGCGATTCATGAAGATATGAATCACTCTGATACTATTGTTGTTTTTTATAATATTTTACATACAATAATTGACTTAAAAATAGCTCATGGAAAATAGAAAAGGGTAAAGCAAAATATACCTCCAATCTCCACCACGCCCAGCTCCATCGCGTCGATCATCTCCACCGCCACCACCGCGATGATGATCGTCTCTGTCGCCGCCACCACCACGGCCTCCAAAGCCACCGCCGCCGCGGCCTCGACTACCGCCACCACCTCCTCGACTTCCACCAATGCGGTTTCCTTGCCAATTACTTTTATGTTGAGCAATTTGTACTTTTATAGTACGTCCCTTGAAATCTTTCCCGTCGAACCAGTTTATCGCAGAACGTGCAGCGTCTTGGTCATCATAGGTCACAGTGGCTTCACCTTTTGATTTACCTGTATTCTTGTCTTTGTACATCCACACTTTGGGTTTGCCAGTCCGCTTGTCATGCTAGAAAATGATTAATATTCGTGTTATTCTTTCTCTTTTATCGAACGTGTCTCAGAAAATATTGCGCATTAAAAAATTTGTAATTAGTATACTAGGAAGCATTAGGATTAAAATGTGCAATATTTCTTGAGGCAAATGAATAGTTACTGCCCTGTAAATCAACGTACTTTGATTAAACCAATGGCTCCAAAGTGTTCGCAAATTTCTTCCTCTGAGATAGAAGGATCCATTCCAGATACAAAAATAGTATCCTCTTGGGTAACCATTCCATCGTTGCCACCACCGCGGTCACCGTAGCCCCCTGCAATTTAATAAGAGTTAACAATTGTTCTGGTACCGCGGTCCTCGAAGTAGGAATAATACTTGCAAATCTACTTGTCCCTAAACCTACTCAAATCTAAGCTAACAAGTGGAAAACTCTTTTTTATATCGGGTTGAAAACAGCTAACAGAAGCAGTACACCTTGGAGGAACAATTAAATATTGCAAGCCATTTGAACTTTCGCACCCATTTCGCGTTTCAGAATGATTTTCATACAAGTTATATAACTACACCTGAACACTAGTATACTTTTGAACATTACGCTATTTTAAATGTTTTAAATACTTCGCTCCTCTTTACTCCTCGAAGAATTACCAAATATGTTTAAATGTTATTATCCGCTTTAACAATAAAAATATAAATCGTTTACGTTCTTTTTGAATGATATCTTTTTCCAAGCAAAAAGAACTCCTCTTGCGATATACATTACGAATTATTTAACTTCGTGTATGCTTAGAAACATACAACTATCGATTGACATTAGTTTTACCCCACGAAGACGTAAATTTTGTTTAGCCTAATCATACGTAATACATCCTTCTTAACGATATTCGAGGTCTGTTACTTTGTCGACTTATAGTACTTCAGTGATTACACTCATACAATACTTATAGCACCATTATTGTATAAAATTACCGACTTTAGTATATATATATGTATACATATATATTTCTTTCTTTTTGACCCGTGCATTAACAAAAGTATTAGTATTCATTGCCCTATCATTCTTAGTAGCATATAACAATACGTAGAGAACACAAGGTTGCAGCTTAACATACAAAAGGGCTGCAACATTATTTTTACCCTTACCATTTCCCTATATAATATTTTTGGGGAAGCCTCGATTGATCAGGGATAGTATTTAATTCACCAGCTGCCTTTTATGTTTAACGATATCCTGACGTATGTTTAAAAATGTGCTGATTTAAGCTGCGAATAAATGTTTTATCCAAGTACTCGCTTTTTTGATCAATTTTACGATGTTCGTTCATACGAAACTCCCTGTTTCACGTTTAGATGATGCTCAGGAAAGTAAGATATAACATTACAAGCGCAGTGCGCATTAGTATTTCGGATGGATGATTACTTGCTCAACATTATAATTTGTTATACTATTTTTTTTAACTTGAAGTGTGATGTCACCTGTTTCCAATAGGAATTTTGTAACACGCTGAGACAAACTTTCGTTATTGATTGGAAAAAGCAATTGGTGATCAAAGCAGCTCTTATATAATGCTGCAATAACATCATAGTAGGTACCCTATTTTTCTTTCTTTTTGTTTGACATCAATATTAAAGAATTCCGAGCAAACGTTAGTTGGTAGAGAAAAATACACCCCTAACAATGTTGCATAGCAGCCCTTTCATATAATACAAGTAACCGAGTATTTAGATCGTAAATATTAGAGTGAAAGCTTGAATAGCACCAGACTTGTACAGACAATCTGGTGCATTTACCTTTGTTATAACCACCACGGCCACCGCCACTGCTAAAACACAGAAGCAGATATACCAATGAGTTGACTCATGGACAGACTGATCGATCGATCGATGCATGGCGAATCAAATGCTGCTCGCCACCTCTCTTCTTGATGTACCTACTGTCTAAATGTCTGTAGTCACCATAATTACTTAATACTAGACAAAGTCGCGTCTATCGTCGTGTCAGTCGGTCGTTGTCCAGCATGCAAGAAAAATTACCTACATATCGTGGTAACGGTACTGAGAAAAGAACGAGAACAAAGCAGTGCTTTCCGCACAGGTATTATTAACGGCTTTGCCCGAGATAAAATTGGTCAAGACAATTCTCTGTAAAAGATTATCCTATTCACCAGATAGATATACGTATGTATATACAAACATTGTACTTAAAAGTTTTAATGGTAAGAGATTACTACTGATTGATCTACGAAAGCATATAATTTGACTTTGAAATAAAAGAGAAAGAGAAAAAAAAAAGATAATTTATCTGGGTATTTTTCAGAATAAAAAACAATTGTATCGGGAAGATAAACGTGACGTTAGAGAACAGTCAAAACATACAGAACGAATGTCAAATGCCATTCATTGAAATTTCTACTCAGAAATGCTATTTCTTGATCACGTAAGTAATTGCAATCTCTTACAAAAACTTTGAACGTCTTTCGATTGTCTAGTCGATTTCAATAACCCTAAGTAGTAATACTTGAATAACAGTGGCCCCAGTGGCAGTATTAACTGCTTATACAGGTATGATCGATGCGAAAACCTTTATTATATGCGCCATCGTGCGTTTTTTTCTTTAGTTATTGGCAGTAATGCAGAATCAGAACATACCACACATTATAACCATTTTTACGTCATTTGTCATATACAACCTGTTTTTACCTTTACCAGTTATACCTGTGTGTTAAACCTGTAGGCACACTTCAAACATATTAACGCCCAAAGGGCATAAAACCATTTGCAAAGAGACAACAAGTTTTCATTACTGTCATAAGGAACTTCATTTCATACCTTGATTAATTCAATGAATGTATTACCTTTCCACTCGCAAAATTATTATGGACTTATAACTGAACTCTTTTATCGGCCTTATAAACTTTCTCCACTTCGTCACATATGTATACATAGAAAATGTAAGAAATGAACTTACTTGTAGCCACCGCCAGAGCGGTCATTGTATCCCCCACGATCGCCATATCTACTGCCACCGCCTCCTCCTTGGCCTGGTATACAGATAATAAATTTATATTTATTATTTGTCCATCAAGTTGCTTCAAGCATTTTATAGTAATTACAAAATATTTTCAACTTCTGGTTTCCACTTATCCTTGATATACGAGTTTTATACTAAACATCTAAGAAAGAGTCAAAAACATTTTCAAAATTACGATAAAATGCTTGAAATGACTCGGTTAAAAAAAAAAAAGAGTGATATTTAAACATAAGCACGAATCGACCTCTATTTATACTTTTGAATCATACATAATTTCAAGATTACGATTTGAAGTATATAAGTGCAAGTATACCTCCACCATAGCCTCCACTAGAATTGTTGCGATTATAACCACCTCCGCTACCTCCACCCCCATGTCCATAATTTCCACCATAACTGCTGCCCCCGCCGCTGTTACTTCCAGAACCACCTCCTCCACTCCCATAACTGTTTTGGTTGTAACTGTTCTGGTTCTGCGGCTGATTGTAGTCTTGGCCACCGCTGGAATTGTAACTGTTGTAACCGCCATAGTTGCTTCCAGTATTTGGTGGTGGTTGGCTATACTGATTATAGCTGCCACCACCACTAGATGGTGGTGGATACGATGTATCCTGACCACCAGTAGGTGGTGGCTGGCTGTACTGATTGTACCCCTGTTGCTGGTAATTTGAATACTCTGAAATAAATGATAAACAAACATGGTTGAATACTGTAAAAGAGCACTACATATATATATATAGGGATTCTAAGATTAAAAACATAGCATAGCTCTCATTAAAGCGATAGAAAATGCGTTTTGGAGTTAGCTTTTGACAATTATAATTTTATCATAAACAAAAAAAATTCTATACGCATATTGCAAATGTAATATTTTCATCAATGAAACTATGCAATGTTTATCACACAAATCGACTCTCCTTGTCATTCCGGATATAAAAATACGAATACACGTTAAATTTGGAAGAGAGAATAAATTATGCGGTAAATTAAAGGCGAAAATGAAAAATATGCCAAAATCGAATAACAAAATGGAGTAGAATAGTGGGATGAGACGCTTGAAATGCCGATCAATAAAGCTCTCGTATAGAAGCACAGAGGGACGCGACGCTTCAGAAGTTTATTTAGGTTTTCATTTACAGTTTCACAGCGATTTAATCAATGTTCTACTCTCTAGTTTTTACTAAAATAATGTAGAACATCGATTAATTACGAAGTTAAAACGTCGAACGTGGCAATTGTAGAAGCTAGGCAAAATATATACTACGCGTAAAGTCTTCGATGAAATACACGATTCGATAAAAAGAGATATTACATTATTAGGATAGATTCATAGCGTCTTTCATTGTAAAAATGGTACAATATTGATTTACTTACGGGTGTCCGTCATCGTGCCTTCCTCCGGTAATCAAATCGCTACACGGTAGAAAAAGCACGTAATGGCGGGAACCGAGCGACTTTCCAACCACGATTCTGAACGAGCTGAGCTCAATGGTCAAACTCGGCGTTTTACTGCCGGATGTCGATCGCCGAGAACGGAAGTCTTCTTTCCTAGATGGCGCTTCGACTACTGCAATTATCACCTCGGTTGACTGCAGTATTATCTGGAAATTGAAATTCAAAAACCCCCAATTTCATCTTTTTATAGTTAAAGCTGACTTGCAACGAGTGAATAAATTTGCAAGATTATTTTGAATATTTTTGTTTGTCTGTCTAAATGTTTGTTCCCCCATAACTTGGTTGGACATATTTTAATAAAATTTTGTACTTGCCTTTTCAATTTACAATTAGGAAACAGAGATTACAGTAGTGCGAAGAATCAACTCTAAATACTTATGGTCAAAGTAATCCATATGGACGCCGCGCGTCTAACAGTTATGGTTGCTGTGGACGACATTCTTCTGTATTTATTTATTATAATGAAACATTAAAGTGTAAATCTTAACTTGAAAATTAATGAATTTAAATATTAGAATTTAATAAATATAACAGAACGATATGAAAATTACTGATAATTGTGTCTCAAGTAGAGGATCAAAAAGATTGACAAACGCATATGAAAGGGGAGGGGAATAATAAATAAATTTCAGATTATAAATTTTTGAATAGTATTCGAAAATGTGAGTAATAGAATTATTCTATTTAAAATTGTTATACCTTAATATTCAATATTGGAAATAAATATAACCGAAATGCTATTTAAATAACAGCAGTGTTTCGTTATTATTATCATCTTTAAAGAAACGAGACGTAACCTAGAAGAAAAAGCGTGGGAGATCATAATCACTCTTGAACTTAATTTGTTTTTATTATTCATTGTATCATAATACTACGCTTAATTTAAATTTGTTCAGTGCAATGCAAGATTTTGGTTTTTTGTTTATTAGCAAAATTCACTGCATACTGATGGTCAAGATTAAAAACATTACTTCTAATGCAGTGACATTTGCTTTCTGTTACTGTCTTTTCAATACATAATATTTACATCAACAGTAGTACTCCTTGTTTGCACTAATGATTCAAACCTGTATCCTATTAACTCATCAAGATGTTTAATTTCTTCACGATTCGTTCATAATTTTTAGAAATATCAGTACAAAATCAGAAATCGTGAAATCGTCTTGATGGGCTAAACAGTATATTGCAGTGCACGTAAATTGTGTACGTACTTATACACATAAAACACAAATTCATTTTACACAGTCGATTCTATATTACATACTCGTAGTGTACACTTTTTGTAGGACCGAATTTTACATCTTCCAATATAATGAAAATAAAAATGAACACTCTGCTACTATCAAAGATCAGGTATCGATTGAAAATATACTATTTAGAATGACACGAATGAAGGGCACAAATAATCAAGTTCAAAAAATAAAAAAAGAACAAGACTTGCATACGATGATTATCTGTAATATCAAAAACGAACTGCATCGAACTTTATTCGATATCAGATATTAATGGATTTCTTCTTCTTGCATAAATAAATAAATGCATTTATAGATTAATAAAGTTTTTCATTAATTGCTGTTTTCAAAGGTACATTTAACACTTAGCTATTTAAAGTTTAACAAATTGTTAAATTTATAAATTTTCTACAAGTAAATCGCTTTATTAATTTAACAAAAATTTATAAGTAATTGACAGATCTATGAGTAACGCATAATTTGCTCGTGTTTGATAAACAATATGAATGAAAAGATTTATGAATTAATAAATGTATTTATTTATGCAAAATGTTTAAGATTCGTTACGTTTCAAAATCTATTAAGATTTTAAAAATCTGTTGGTACCGAATAATGTTTAAAACGATTCGAATGTTCACAGTCTTGAATGTTTTTATAATCTCTTATAAAACACTGATTCGCGCGCCCATCACTAATTACATAACTCGAACGTTTCAATATAATTTACGTAGAAGATATTTAAATCTAGTAATTGTCTGTACATGTGTTTATCCTTAATGAAAACGGAAGAACTTAATTGCGTCTATGAAAATCGTAATGTCAGGTCAAAAGTGAGATACAAACAGAAAAGGTAAGATTAAAGATCACGAATTGGAATGCTGAGATGGTGTTAATCCCCCAGTGTGTTCAGGACTATGTTTCTGTTTTTTACGCTTCTTCTCTTTTTTACGTTTCTTTCTAGCTTCTTTTTCTTCGTCGTGTCTTTTCTGCTTTTTATGCTTCTTCTCGTGAGTATCCGGACCACCGATATCTGTTGTTGTCGCTTCTTGTCCACTAGGTACCTCGCCCGGCTTGTGTTTATGCTTTTTATGTTTGTTCTTATGCTTTCTTTGTGGGGCTTGATTGACATAGCGATACTGCTCTGGTAGCTATACAATCATAAAATAATTTCTTAATTTTATGCAAATATTTTATTTGACAAATTATCTCCCACGATGCAAGGAAATATACTTACAGGTCCAGGATGCAAACGAAAACCAGCTAACTGAACGCTCGTTAATGGTAGTAATTCTTTCCCACCTATAGGAGGTTTTTCAATGACGGATCTCAATGAACTAAAATACAAAAGAATGATAATAATGTTCAATGCAATAATCAATGTAATTTAAAATTATGTCAACATACCTATTATCTAGATGACCTGGTCTGTCTATGATTCCAGGTAAATTAGGTAAGAACGAAGAAAGTTGTTCTTTGAGTTTCTTTCCACTAAATTTACTATAAGAATGTTCTAGGCCATAATAGGCCATTAAATTTGTCGCCCCTGTGAGTTCACTTTCTCCTGAAAAATTCAATGAAATGTAACAGAATTTGATTATAAGTAATGTTCTTGTTTTGAGTATTGCTATAATAATCGATAACATAATGATAAAACTGTACCAGGGGGTTCCTTCATCAAGTAAAAAGGCCCACTATGGACAATAGATGGATTCTTTCCCAGGGAAATGGTCGTTTTCAAAGTCCCTGTCGAATCCTGACGTGAAACAACAGGGGAACGTGCGCCCCTGGGTGATGACTTTGGTGAGTATTGCTCCACTTTGCTACGAAACTGATCGCCCATCATCATCCTTTGATTTTACTTCATGGCACCTTCACTACAATTAATGAGCTCTAGCGTAGAGCACAAATAATCGTTTAAAGTTTCTTTCTGTCAGCCAGTGTACGTTTACGCTTTACTAAAGCACCCAAGAACAACTTGGTGCTGCTACAACAATGCGCAACGAACACATAATTTTCATATCACCATGAACAGGCACCATGCAACAGAGTGACAATGGGGATACATAATTTGATAAGTTATACAATCAGTGTACAATATGTAAGAAACGTCTGAAGAATATTTTTTTTTTTTTTAATTCAATTTCATGGAATATAAATACTAGGGTTGCACAACGATCATCACCACAATCTACTCGTCCACAAATTAATTGAGATACCGATTGATCGTTTCGTAAACATCTTGATCGTATCAGTCATTCGGTTTCGTTCTTAGGTTACAGTTCGTACAAACAGAAACTGTTTTGTTGTCGCTAGCGAGACATCACGAGCAGAGTTCTGCTTCTAAACTAAAAATCAATCAAAATTTTACGCTGTTACGGTACTTAGTTGAGTACATACTGATGCAAGTATATCTAGACGAATCCGTGTATATCAATTCATCTAAATCCATTATTTCTTCGGGTATCCCCACTAACCAACAAACCCTCCCTCTTGTTTTCATGTCTTACCGAAGCACCACTTAATTAAACATTTTTCATGTCCCCTTTTACACCCCGTTCTGCACGTAACACAATGCACATCAAAATCTCGCACTTTGAAAAGTAGACATCACTTCTGGATCGAGACATGTACGGAGCCAGGTATATAGATAAGCAACCATAAGCGAGTTAGATGCATCCCAAATGTCATGCTTGGAAAGTTAGACGATGTTCAGTTTTAATGTAATAACGGCTCGATGAAACGGACGATAAAATTCAAAGCGTTTTTTTTTTTTTACAATGCTACTAATTTCCTTGTTTAATTTTATGTGTAACAAAGCGAAATATTTTTTATTCTTATCGGTGGATTATTTCATATTTGTTTCGTAATTGCACGTTCAGAGTAATTCAGAGCGTGCATACATGTGAAACGTACGTTCTAGGTGCGTTTTCAATGCGCCCATTTATTAAAGATATATTTCATCGGTAAATTGGATTGATTATGTTTAATAAAGAGAAAAAGTCTAACGAAGGAAATCATTTTATAATTATATACATTTATTTCAAGTATCGAATATGTACATAAATAGTTAAATGAACTCGAAGAGGTTATGTTTCATTATTCGTAACCAAGGAATATTAGTTAAATACGTATAATATATCCAATATGGTATTTGCGTAGATAAAACAATTTCGAGAAGCAATCCCAGCGAATGTTTGTGAGGCGCGGACGATATCGTTACTCTATGAAATCAAAATTATGGACATATTGGACTACGAAAAATGTAGTTATTTTTCACTTTATGGAGTATCTTTGCATCGAATCCCGAAAAGATCAACATAAATTTTTCATTATGATAATTAATTTATTGGTGCAAGGATACTCCATAAGGTGCCAAAGTAATTCCCACTTTACGATGCGGTAATTCAAACCATGGACCTAAAAATACATATACTGGATGCATCTAGAATGCCACCGCAATATGAGTCACGAAATAACTTCAAGGTTAGTTCCGGTTCCGCCATTTTTCAGCTAATTCACAATCAGTAAAATTCAAATTGAAAAGCATGGAGTGTTATAAAAACGTAATATGCATTTACTGTATCAATATTTCGATTTCTGGATCAGCTGATTCGCCGCATATACCACGGCCGATCTTGTACCGTTCGAGGAAGGCAGGATAGAGACCGATCAGGGTAGTTTCCGGTTGAATGTCCTGTCTGCGAAGTCCTCGAATCTTGCGACGTTTTTCAGGAAGTAGTCAATTGATTTTTTTATAAGGACTTCGGACCGTTAAAGCAAATACCCCTTTCATGCGGCAACCCGCACTAGCCGGTTTGTCGTTTCGGTTGCCATCTCGCAGGCGCAGGGAGGCCCCAGTGTGCGGCAACCCATGCTTGCCAGGTTGTCGGTTCGGTTGTCGTCTCGCAGGCGTAGGAGGCCCCTAACATGCGTCAACCTGTGCTAGCAGTTTTGTCGGTTCGGTTGCCGTCACGTAGGCGCGGTGGTGTCCCTGTTATGCGGCAACCCTGTTATCTTGATTGTCATTTCGAAATTGTCGCGTGTTCGATTTCACAACTACTACGTTGGGATAAAGTAATACTTGACTTTAATAATAATCACAACTGTAATTGTTTCAATTCAAATACTTCGATTTCAAAGTGTTAATCCTAGCAAGTCGTTATTATGGGAAGGTATACGTCTGGATAGAATATAGATATTTATTTGTATTATTTGTTTATTTCGTTACAATATTTTATATATCGTTCGATCGAAAGCACCATTGGTTTGAAAAATATTTACGGCGCCGAGTGACACAACTTCTTTTGATTTGAAATGCACACGCATATAGAATCGAACGTTTACATTATGTAATAATATGCACACATAAGTCGTATATCCATTTTAAAGTAAAATAGTCGACATAGAGTTTCATTGTTTTTTTTTTCCTTTTTATTTTGTCATTTTTTTTTTTTAAACGTGTTCTTAATAGTACACGCAGTCGTGTAGTAATTGGCGACCAATTGTTTATCGTCGGTACAAGTAACGACATTTATTCGTACAGTCCATCCTCTTAGAACATGACGCAAAATTGCGACAATCCTAGAACACGATAAAGGTTTCCATATAACACGGTCGCGTAAACTTTCTAACGAATGCGTATTGTTGTCGTAACTTGGATTAGATTTATAGAAATTCTGAATAAATGTTCATCTTATTTTTAGTTTAACACGTTGGCTGCTAAATTGAAGCTCGTGAAAATTTCCACAAAGTTCTAAATTATGTCTCGAGAATATCGAAGATTAGGTAATTTATCATTCGTCGTAGTATTTAAAAAAGGCCTCTCACCCATTTCTGGGCGACGTGGCTACCAACGTGTCTATCCGCGAATTCTAAAAACCGATGCGAATGCTCGAAGTAAATTCTTCAGGTTTGTATTGGTTTTAACTGTGTTATATGGGGTCTGACTGTATACGTGTTACTACAATTTCGCTGGCTATTATTCGTCCGCTATTTTTCGATAAATCTTCCTAGAGCAAAAATATTTTTAGGTCTTTCTTTGCACGTTTAAGGGGAAATTTTCATCTAGAGGGTCGAAGAGATCAATTCTTTTTTAGATATTTCGAAAGTACGTGACACAGAGAATAACCGAGTAACAGAATTTCTCTAAATTCGTTGAAGTAATAAAGTTACAGCCCCGGGTAACTAGAATATTTAAGAATGTCTGATTGATGTTAATTCAAAGAAATGAATTACAAAAATTACCAATTTTTCAACTCTTCGCAGTGGTGTTCCTTAAGTAATTGGAAAGCACCCAATATGTAGAGAAGAAGACCGCATTACAAAAGATCTTGCGATATCCTCCTCCTCCTCCCCGTTCAATCCGAAAAATTACCTAAAAATCACGTCCCTAGACGGAAGTTTCCCCTTAACGCTACATCGTCGAAGATGTTGGAATACAATATAGTTCCGTAAAATCGATAACAAGAAGTTTTTTTAGCAAATCTGGAAAATCGTCCGTCTACCTCGTTTAAAAAATGTTACTAATCGTTAGTAACGTAGTTGTTTTCATTTCGAAGTTTTAAACATCGTATCGAAATAGGATTTTATTTTTCACGTTTAGGATCGAGCATGCGTTAAAATAGTTTAGAGGAGGTATTTCTCGCTTTCGTGTGCGCGCACGTCGAGACGAAAGTGGATCCTTAAATCGTACGAGGAGAACTTTAATAACGACTATCGTCACGGTGACGCGCATCAACGCTAGGATTTTCGATCGAAGAGTTGTTTTCAGCTTTCACCATTCGACGTGGTTCTGTATCCAGCATTAAAAATTTCAACGACGAAACGCTTCATCGAGGACGTGTTTCCTTTTTTTTTTGTTTTTTAGTCTTCGAGAAGCAACGATCGTGATTTTCTTTGCTAAAAAAATATACGCTGTCCGAGGATTAATTTCACAGTAAAAATACAATGTCTCTCTATAGATTTTCGAAAAAAGACGTGGCAGTCACGTCGAAAACTAACTCGTTCGGATGGTTTCTCTCTCTCTCTCTCTTTTTTAACTTTTTCTTTTTATTTATTGTGAAAGATTTTGCGATCGAAACGTTTCGCAGTTCAACCGAGCATCGATTGAACGAGAAAAGCTCTAAACGGAGAAAATTTTCATCGAAATTAGCCGCGTTTTCCAGCTCAAAATCTTTATCAATGAAACGCAAAACCCGATTGATTGGTTATCCCTTCAATTACACGATAATTAATCGATATTTCTCGTCATCTATAGTAACATTAATTACATATACGATAAATACTGAATTTATTTTCATCGTTTCGATAATACTTAGTCTAGAAGTAAATCTAATTACACGCTAAACGATCGTCAAAAATATATAGCATTAAGTCACAAAAGGTTTTCTTTCCACGCCGATCGTTCTGTGCCGATCGGTCGGTCGTCCGCTCGTTACTTGTCTTGATTTGTCCTTTTTTTTCTTTTTTTTTTATCCTTTCGTCATCTAATTTCGTCAGCCGTCGCAAAATCACACGTGACGTTTCGAGCGTATCGATCAGACGACGAGAAACAATAGCAGAAAAAAAGAAGAAAGAAATACTAAAAGAAGCGAAAAGAATTATTCAGTCTCCTCGGAACGTTTGCTGCAATGGAAGGCCGTGTTTGGTTTCAATCAGAAAAGAATCGTCAGATTTAACTCGCTATCGTTCGTAAGTACGTTCCCGTACTTCCCCATTAGTTTCACCTTGCATAATATTTTTCAGTGGCATTGGTAAGACGATGGATTATCGGTAAAAGGTATTTCACACTTTACACTCGCAAGTCGGGTGAAAATTTCAATTGATTTTGATCGTTTGCCGTGCAACCCTCTTATCCTCGAGTCACGTTGGCTTTGTGCTTTGAAAAAATTGCCAACGCGCTGCTTTCGACGCGAGGAATCGAATATTCATCGGAGATTTAGTTCTCGAGACGCCTTCGTTGATTCGAGCTAAAAGAAAACGTACGCATATTTCGTACCGATAGTAAAACTACATCGTCGTGTTTCAGTTAACTTCGCGAGGGATACCGACACGTACGTGTACATTTACTTTGGTGTCAAAATTACCGTTATTTGCGATCACGATACCTCGTAGAATTAAAATATCACACTAAAACAAAACTTACGCACGTTTCGTACCGAGAGTAAAATTATATCGTTACGTTTGAAAATTAACCTCTCGAGGGATATTCACGCAATTGTGTACGTTCGCTTTTATGTAAAAAATTATAAAGCGTTGGTTGCAATTCGATAGATATAACCTATAGCACAAAGTGGTAGGAATCTCGATTTCAGATCAAGGTGCAAAAAACTTGAACTTCGAGCTCGAAAGTGAACATTATCGAGATATGCATTAAACGCTCGTCGAATTAATTCTTGCCACTTACTAGCGCAGGCATACGTGTATTAGTGTCGTTCACGATTAGAAAATTAATTGACGATTATATTTAAAGTGTTGGGTGTAGAAATTAATTCTGTGCCTCTGTATTCAATTATTCGCAACTCTAGTTTAAACGGACATATCAAATCGGCATAATGGCATATTAAAGTATGAGCCTGCTTTGTACTAAATATCTATACAAGTCTCAACCTGATGGTCATTGCAATGTATCTATACGAACTGTAGTAGCCATCAAATGTTTTGTTATTGTTACTCTACTACAATTACTGTAATTATCAAGTGTACAATCTGTTAGAATAATAATAATAATAATAAGTAAAGATGTATGGCTACCGATCTTCGTACATACATATGCGTACAGTTGTAATTGTCATTAGGTTAGGACTTTGATTATACAATATAAATTCATTGTAATGGAGACTGTAATGATATGTAATTTAACATATAATAATCAAACTGCGGATGATGTGCATTTAATGAATAAAATAATATAGAGAACATACATAAATTATACATAATGTATGTTGGATATACTCTACAATTATTACAATAATATTGTTGTTTCATTTTGCATAAGTGCTCATACCTTTTGGTTACGTTTAGTATATGCTAATTATGTTAGTTTATATCGTAGATGCATAAAATTCGCAGTTTAACGATAACAAAATGACGATTGAATATTTCTCCTTAAATTGAAGTTACGAATGATTGGATATAGAGGCACAGAATTAATTTCTACGCCTAACATAATGGTAGAGGTTTAGGAGAATATTGTTACACGTCGAATATAAAGTGTGAATCCAATAGAAGATATGTTGTAGCGTTTAACACCGAAGGTACCTTTGGATTCAAACTGATATTTTCAGTACTCGATAACACTGTTCGTTTGCTATCCTCGATATATACATACAGGGTGTCTAAAGAATGTTGGAGGTCCGTGAAAAGACCTCCAACGAAAGACCGTTCTGGTTCAGGGTGTGATTTGAAACAACACTTTCGCTAAGGAAAAAGGTGTTTCAAATCACCTCCCGAACCACCCCTTTCAAGGACCTCCAACATTTTCGGGACAGCCAGTATATCTGTGTTTGCAAAGTAAATTAAACTGACGAGGTACAAACATGAATCGTATGAACAAGCCTCGATCGAACTTCGATCGCACTGCTTGCTTCTTGACACCAGATATATTAGAGACTATTAGGAATGTTCGATTCAAAAATCGATTTTCAACCGAATCGACTGGCATAAATTTGCTAAAAAATCGACATCTTAAAGATCAATTCGAAAAATTGTTTCTCTACTTACTAATCGTATTACATATTTTTAAAGTCTCAACTTCAAAAGTATTTATATTTGAGATATTATACACGACAAAAATGAACTAAAAATTAAACGATAAATCAATTACTGTTAAGTAATCGCACATTAAACGATGTAATCCGATTGAAATAACGATCGAAAACCGTGTTCATATTTCACGAGAGATCGAGGTACAAAAATCGGTTGTTACTTCAAAAAAAAAAAAAAAAAAAAAAAATGTCTGATTTTCTAGAAAATCGTGTTAGACTCGAACATCCCTAGGGACAATATGCATATAACAATGTCCATTGACGCGAAACGAACGATAGCTTAAGAAACTACGTATCTTCCCTCCTTGTCTTTCGTTCTGAATTCGCGTATCCTAAAATCACTTGTCGTTCTTTACGATCCACGGATCGAAAGTCCCGTCCTTGTTCTCCTCGTTAGATATCTTCTTTCCTTAAATATTTCCGAAATCTCTCTTTCTTCGCATCAGCAATCTTCGCTTACGGAGGCCCCTATGGCTCCTCCGCTTCATTCGTACAATCTCTTTGGCGTCAACCAGAAATTTCAGAAATATTTATCGAACGTTCGAACACGATCAACAACGCCAATAATCCGTCTCTCGTTTCAAGTTCTACGGTTATCTATCGGATGGAACGCTACGTCTACGCCGTCCGAGCTAGCCCCATGGAAAATAGTTAATATTCGTCTTTTATATCAGTCAGAAAAATCGCAAACCAAGCCTGAGGGTAGTTTGATTCGAATACTACGATTGTTTAACGATTTCAGTCGTGGCGTGATCGCCGGGGGTTTCTCAATTACGCCCCGGGCGTTGCACGCGCGTGGAGCTTAAAAACTGTAACTTCACCGTTTGAAGCGAAAAGGTACAAGAGCACGCTGAAGTACCCAAGCGAAAGCGCCTAAGTTATCCTTTCACGTGGTTCCTTAATCATTATCGTGTGATCGACGTTGATATTCTCTCCATAGAAAATGGACGTTGAAACGTTCGATATTTTCGGAGCAACGACATTTCCTTGATCGTATAAGAATCTCGACATTTCTGCGGTATATGTATCTGAACGAAAATTTACGTTACAAAGGAAATCGTTCGGGGTGATTTGAACGGAAGAGAATTAATGCAGCGCCGCTAAATGATTAAGACGTGAGTGATCTGTTATCTCTTCAGCAGACTCTTGTAGCTAGTGAAAAGTCTTTCTGAGCACCGTGTTTCTTAAAGTAAGAAGTAGTCTTTTCTTGTTTCGCTACTCGAGCACGTATTGCTGTGTTCACAACAAAGACAGAACGACTAAAAAGATGGTTGTGGGCTGAGGGTGAGGGTGGGGGTGTGGGGGGAGACGTCAGAGAGGGACCTCGCCGAAAAGACCGCGAAATCGTGTTTTGTGTTGTACGCGAGTCCGAAAACGTAAATTCCGTTACCCTTCTTTCTCCCGTCACTGTTGGATACCTTTCGCTGTTTCCCCCGAATACGTTCTCGATAATTTATTTCTCGATTTCTTTTTCTTTTTGTTACTTTAGTTTGCCGAGCAGAATCGGATGGCTTAATAGACTAGGCGATGTGGGTAGGGATATCCTCGCGATTGAGAGCTGATTTGGAACTGAGCAGCGCCGGAGTAGGGGTCGTACGCCTGCAACAAAAGAGTAAACCGATCAGTCGATGACTATTAATAGGCGTAGACGTTAATTCTATGCCTCTGTATTCGATTAACTTATTTTTCTTTGTAACTTATTTTGTTTGTTTCTTAGTCGGAGTAGAAATATTTATTTGTCGCGTTGTTACGTTAAAGTGCTAGTTTTTCTAAGTTCTCGACCTGATGTATCTAAATGAATTTATCTACGTATTATAATTTATCTGGATATACGATATAAATTTTATACAGCGTAGCCGTACAATTTTGCTTATTATTTTCCTTCTAACGGATTACGAGTGTACTAAGAATCAGTAGTAGCGCGTTACCTGCGAGCGTTTCCTGGTGACCATGAACCTCTTCTCTGGCGCGTTGTAGTATGTTTGTTTAGGATAAACAAGACCGTATTGAGGGCTGCCGTATTGAGAAGCGCCCTCGTATTGTTGAGCGTACTGGTTGCCGTATTGTTCGTAATAGCTCGGCGGATGGGTACGTACAATTCCGATATCGGACGAAGACAGGGAATCGACGCTGTATCGACGATGAGGATACAACGGGGATTCCACCCATGGAATGACTGCGAGAGGATGATTAATGAAATTAATCGCGTTTTCTTGGACAATAAAAGTATTACAGTTGTCGCTTTTAAGTGATTGTTCAGGGTGGAGCGTTTAATTTAAATAGGAACACCCAAATATTCCGTTGAAAGAAAAACTCGAACACGTATAGCACGTTGACTGTGTACGTTTTACGAGTGTGATTTTATAAGACGATGAATATTATTATAAATATTATTAATATTATTATTGAATTATTATTCTATTATTGAATTACTATTGTATTCGCGAGCGTATTAGTAACGGGTTCGTCAGATTTTCTCGATAGAAACAAGTCCAAACACGACTATACTCGAAATCGTTTTAATTAGACGCAGCTGTAATGACTAAAAAATGATTCGAACGACGTGTAATCAAAAATAGTCCGATCGGAGCCATGTTTGGATTAATGTTTCTCTGCGCGAAACCGAACTTTGCCTTTAATACCAACGGAAACTAAATATAGGAGTCGGCTGGATGTAACGTCAGACATTCGATCGAACCCAATAAAAAATGTAGACCTAAATATAAATGAACTTTGTGAAGGGCAGCCGTCGCAACTGTCCTGTTACGTATGCCTAAACCTCTTTTTGCTTTTGTTGCTCGATACAAGATGTAAAGGTATATACATTATTTTTAGTTTAGCAATTCTAAAAACTGAAAAGAAGATTTCTATACCTAATAGATAGGCGAAACAAACATTTCTTTTTATATTTAATTAATTTAATCTATATTAGAACTGGGTGTCACGATCATTTCAGTGCACGACGAGCATGTAAACAGGTTGCGCCATCAATAGGCGCCGTTAGTTTGCGAGCTCACCGTGCGCTGAACGATTGCATACGATTTGATTTATTCTCTTGGACTTACTGTTTCGAGGGGCCTCCTCTTCAAGGATGCTGCCGTCGTCGTCCACGTTCTCGTACTCGTCGTTCACGTATTTGTGCCAGTTTCTGTACAAAAATTGATGACTTTTTAACAACAGAATACAGTGATTTGTTTTTATATGTATATTAGGAGGTTGCATCGCAAGCCGCTGTCCTCCTTTCGTGTGTTTTGAGCATTTATTTCAAAGTAATAGTAAATTACTAATAGTAATAGTAAAGTATATAAAAGTATCGATCGAAATATTTCCCCTCAGAAGCTACTACTTTTCCCTACTTTTCTGGCAAAGATTTCGAAACAAGGTGTCGAACTCATAAATAAATAACAGCTTATTCGAAACTGCGATACTACCATCTCGAAAATTTACATAGTTCGTAATTAACATTAATCGAATATAATCCTCACCGATTACGACGCTCGTTTTCCCAGAGGGAGAGCAGGGTCAACACATCCTCTGGATCGATGTCTAATTCCCTCTTGAATCGTGGCTCTTGGTAAATCGGAACGCTGAAAATAATCAAGCGATTTCCACCTTTAATTCAAACGTTCACGATTTATTTTGCAAACCAAAAAACTCGTTTAATTGAACTCTTCCGAAACGAGCGTTTATGTTACCTATTTAATCAAAATGTAAAAATGAATAGGGTGTTCTATATTATTGTCCCTGGGCTGTATGATTCGAACGAATTTGGATGAATTTGAATGTTAAATTAACCATTTGCACTTCGCCTCGTCTCGTTGCAAAATTTGCGAACAGGAATCGCATTACATAAAGTAACTTTGGAAACGTGTCTTTTTTTAGTAATATTAGACTTGATTATAAATTCTTGCGATTGGATTACGATTCTCCTTTCATAGGGGACATCCAAGTGCAAAGGGTTAAAGAACGAATATTAAAAATATAGAAATTAATAAATCCTAAAGTCAATCATTTCAGATATCGATATTTTAGTTTAAACAATTGGAACCCACGAACAAAAACAGTATAAATTGTTGCGAATGCAATGACTTTTATGTTATCAACGACATAAAAAATGCCAAAACTAGTAGGATGTTCTATGTTTTCGTCCGTGACTGTTGCAGAGGAAAAGTATCCTGAATGAAAAGCGCATCGAATAAAAGAACGCGAATCCTAAAGCGTCGATACAACGAGAGTGGATCGTACGCGTTTGCGCCAGCCGTTGGCAGGATATTGTCCTAGGTCAGGTCCGTGGAGCATGCCTAGTGCATGCTCCGTTGCGGATGATCGATATAACGCCGCCGACTAATACAGTCAGCTGATTGGCTGGATATATGCCAAAACGTTCCGACTCGTCAGGTGGTTTCATTCAGCTTTCCGACTTGTTTCGCTAGAGTACATTCGTATACGATATGATCCACGATATCTATTCGCTCCGTATCAAATACATACACCTTACGATACATACACCTTACGATACATACACCTTACACGCGGAATCAGTCGAACAGTTTCTAACCGAGTGACACATGGTCAAAGAGAAAAATGTTCGAAATGGACTGTTACTTTTTTTAAACGATGTACGCTACTGTTATTATTATTATTATTTAGAATAATATACGCTATCACACATAGGAAAAGTATTTCTTTTTGGCAGTTACACGCTCCTGAAACAATATCTCGATAAATGAAGTCAGTTTACTAAAACAAATGAAAAGCCTCGGACAAAAATCAATTTAAATATACGCTTTTCCCTGAATTAACAAGTGTCATTATAAGTGGAAGGGGAAAGATATAAAAATATTTCTGCGAAACATTGTCAAATTTAGAACGAGTCAAAATGAATATATACTCCATAAAATCGAGCGTTAACTGTTCTCTTAAATAAAAGTTACGAATCGCTATACGTTCGGTACGTATATTTCATTCGTCGCCGATTATCGGAATAAAATGCAACCAATCTCTGGTCGAGTTCCGAGGTTCGTGATCCGCACGTACGATGCATCGTTTTCCAAGTTTCCGTCGACGACGACGTTCCCGGCACGACCGCGTCGTGCGCCGCGCGCGAATTCAGCCGGGGCTCCGTGAATTATCACGCATCTCGCGGAAGCTAGGACAGTAACTAGGCGTCTATTCTCGTCAGCTGATTGGCTGGCGATACGTCGAGCAATAGTCGAGGTTGACCTACATCTCGCTGCCCGGCTCCCATTCAGCTTTTCGTGGACCCACCCCTTGGAAAATCTACCTCTATTGCGTCACGGGTATCGAACGAGTCTCGATGACTGCACCAAACTGTGCGCGTGTACCCCGTACGACCGTCTCTGTGCGCACAAACACACCCACGCACCGACACCCCGACCGCCCACGCGCCTTCTTACGCCACTGTACTCCCAGCGATTTCCCGACCGTCCTGCATACTTTATGGAGCGAAGTGAAACGTGTTGATTTAAACAAAAAAAAGAAATCGCAAATATACTATTTGTTGTATTCGATTGAAATTTGTGACAAGAAACAAATTATTATATTTTATGCTATCTGTGTATTATTTATGAAATATTTTCTTCGGTGAAGTTGAATGTGCTTTTTTTTTTATTTAAGCTTGACAGCGAGAGGTCTGTGCCGCGTGACGGTGGCATCTGTAACGACCGTTTTCCAACGACTTTCGTTAATTTAAGTTCGCTCTGACGAAGTTACGTTTGTAATTAGTATTCGGAGAAGTTCGTTAGCAACGTACTTTGCGTTTTCTCAGCGTTTGCGAATCAATTTAGAACTAACTGGGATTTAAATGAAACGCTGCCATCGGCAAGCTTTAGATGAGCTTTTAATAAAAGCAATTTTAGCTGGATCTAGTTTCCTAAGTACTTACGCAAATAGCCATAATTACGGAATTCTTTCAAATTTTATCATTAAATATCCACGTTGTAAAGAATTAAAACGCGAAAGAAATTTATTTATCGTTATCCTTAATCTTTTCAGATTGTTAATAAGAGCATTGGCAAATGCTCGCATAAAAACGTGCATAAGTCGACAAAATATTCATCCAGGAAATATCGAATGAATCATTTTAAATACATGTGTAAAGTTTATCCATGTACATGTTGTTTATAATGGAAAATTTATTTGGAAACATCGAACGTATAATTTGATTTAGACACGTGTCTTCGATAGACATAGTCGGACTGTACATATTATACTGTTTAGAAGATAACACGTACTATCGTTTAAGTTTCGACTCATTTGCTGTGTATGTACGTAAAAATATGAATTGACATAAACACGCGCGGTGAATTGATCAGTGGAAAGAAATTGAATCGTAACACCCGCGTCACGGACTTGACAGTTTCGTGATGCTTTGTCGAAAGTATTTCCTCCCCATTGTTTGCCTCTAGTTTCTCCGCAAGTTTCGACGAGACTCCGTTTCTCTAGATATGGGAAATTAGTATGCGCGCAGCTGGTGACCTGTGACATTCATTTACAGGTCAGGAAATGCACACTCGTGTCTGGGTTTGCGCGTAAAAATAAAAGTTTGACGTAAAGAGCTCTATCGGCTGACTTGAAAATAATTGATCATGCTATGACGTACCGCGGGGAACGTCACCGACGACGTCGACTTAATTAATGAAAGCAATTTTACGTCACGCGTCGCCGCTGCAAATACCATCGACAACCTTCGACCAGCAAAAGTATCGACTTGCGATTTAAATTGACGACGCGAGCCATTCGTCGCCATTTATCGAACAAACTCTCCAATTTCACCGTCCGTTTAGGTTCGCCGATGATTGCTATTGGTTTCGGAATAAATATTTCCCAATTAAAAAGAAAAAGAAAAACGGAGCTCTTGTTAACTATGTTTCGTTGTACACGTATGGATTTACTTCTATACTTTTATCACGTCGACTGCCATGTCACCTATACTTATATACATATATGTATATATATTAAATATAGTCAATTCATTTATTAATATATATATATTATATATATATATATGTTTAGAAACATTAGGTATTGTAGATTTGCTGCGTGAAATCTAACGGTGACTGGGAGTCACTTCTCGAAGTGCAAAGGGTTAAGGTGAACGGGAACTGTAGTCTCGTAATTTCACCACTATGTGTTTGCTATTCCCAATTTCTCTTTTTCTTTTAATGTCTTTAATTTTTCCATTGCTCATCCTATGCCATGTAGGCTTTTCGATGTTTATATTTGTTAGCCGGTCCTAATCTTACCATGAAAAATCGAGGCGAACCGGCCGGGATTCGAAAATCAAGGTTCTCGGCGTGATAGTCGCCTACGCTACTCACTGCTCCACTGTCCGCCACAGCCACTAAATTGATTAAACTATACCCATTCCGATTAGTTTCGGTACAGAGTGGTGTGTTCAACGCTTTTCAAGAAAACTCCAGGTAAAATCTTACGTAAGGAGGAGAGGTGTCCTCACGCAATTTATAAACGTCCCCGGTGTCCTCACTGACGCCAATTGCGTTCCACGCGACCCCAGTCAGGGTGCGCCGGAGCGAATTCACCTGTGGAACAGGTAGTCCGCGAGCAGGGTGAATCGGCTTCGTGCAAGCCGTCCGCGATTCCCACCCCTGCGGAAGCTCACCCGTTCCCGCCCTCTGGCTCGGGACATCCCTCTTTTTCTTCGACGTTTCTTTTGAATGGGGATGAGAGGGCTGGCGAGGGCGTTGCCCCCGCCAGGAACGCGGCGGTCGACTTGACGACCAAGTCGTTCGATACGACTTGGAGAGGCTGTCGTTATCGTCGCTGATCATCAGCGGAGTTTGTTTCCACTGGAATAACGCCGTTTCCCGCTTCGAGGGGTAACGTTCGATCACAGGGGCAGCTTGTTCCCCTCTATTTTTCCTCTATTTTTCCTCTATTTTTCCCCTCGTTTATGTCGCACGAGGTGTTTTTCATTCTCTATGGATGAAGTTTCGCTGGGGTTCAATAGTCGCCAGGATAATAAAAGAGGTTCGGTCAGAGTGGTAGCTTTAAAAGGTTTTTTTTCTGTGTGGGACACCTGCATTTTATTCATACAGGGTGTCCTAGACTAAGTGTAAGTCCCAGGACGTCCGCCTCGATTTTTCATGGTTGGGTTAGGGCCGGCTAACAAATACAGGGTGTCCGAAAAATGTTGTAACACCTTGAAAGGGGTAGTTCGGGAGGTGATTTGAAACAACATTTTCGTTAAGGAAAAAGTTGTTTCAAATCACCTCCCGAACCACCAGTAGAAATCCAGATATCCAATAGAGATAACTCCAGTAGAGATTGATTAAATTAAGAACGTCAAATTTTTATCTTAATTATCTCTTTATATATGAGCTCGGTAAAAAATCTGAAGCTATTTCCTCTACTTAAAATAATTTCTACACCTACTATTACAAGTTCAAATGATCGTTAACCGCAAAGTAGTCGTGCAGAATAAGAAAATGGTTGACTTACCTCCTCTTCATCTGCGCCTGTACAGTCTGCTGCGTGGCTGTTGGTGACTGGAACGAAGTGGTCGACGGTTTGATGGTGGTCGTTCCAACCAGAACGGACTTGTCGGATCTCTTTCGACGCTCCTCGTTCAAGTAGTAACGGGAATACGGAGCAACGTCCCAGACCTGGGGCAGTTCGTCGCCCAGCTCGTTCACCAGGACCTTACCGTAGCTGTAACGATAAACGAGTGTCCTGGGCTCGGGAGTCGATATTCCACGATAAATCGCGTTCGTAGTTTTCTGGAAACACTCACTCGTAATTTTTGTCGTAAGGGGAAAAGGAATCCCGATCGTAGAGACTGTTGCCCAGCGCCTTCGAGCGAGAGGTCTTCTCTTCTTCAGCTAGGGCTACCTTCAGTCCGCCCAATCCTGACGCGGAAGCAGTTCCTGGAACGAGGGAGAGAAAAATCAGAACAAGGAAACTGTATCCCTTCGACAATGTCAGGATAGCGTTGACGGGATTCTCCAGATGAAAATGAGTACAAACTCGACCATATTTGGGCGAGTTTTAATTATACGTAATTCGAACGATTCAAAAATTATGCGAATAGCTTGTAATTGCAAATAATCCGAAGGAAGATTATATTTGCATTCATTTTCAACGGGAAAGCCTTGTCGATCCGTTGGTAATAGCTTCACAAAGATATAGTAAGAATATAAAGAAAAAATTATTTTGCGTTAATAATAATCCAAGATCCGTATAGGTAAATATTACTGCAAGGCGTTAAAGGACGTTCACATAATAGATATTCTATTGCAGAGATAAAGAAAGATCAGTCGCGGTTTAACACGTTGGACTGCCAGACTAGTACTCTCGAAAATTTCTACTGTGATTAAATTTTGTTTAAAGACTATTAGAAACTATGTAATCGAACATTTATTACGTTACTCGTTTCTGTAACTTCGTCGAAATTTAAACTGAAAAAAAAAATTTATTTCAGTATTTAAGTATCTCGAATTCATTTTCTTAGACACTTAACTTTCGGAATTAATTTGTTTGGTTCATTGAAAAGCACGCGTTAAGTAGAGGGCTATCGCTTCCACGATTGATCTTTTTTTTCTCCCTGCAATAACGTGCACGTTATTTCTTACTCTTCTCCGCGTTGGACGTGTAAGATGCTCCCGCGTTGCTGTCCGCCTGACGATTTTGTTGATTGCCAAACATCAACATTTCCTGTGCCCGTTTAGCTGAGAACAATACGCATTCCCGATAAGCGATCGAATAGAAAGAAAATTATTGGCAAATATTTTAGAATCGTGTGATATACCGAACATGTCTGACCACATTACGCGTTCTTTCTACTTATTCTCAACGTTCACGTACCCTAACGCGAGCAGGAATGTCGAATAACGTTACGATTCAACAAATATACTTTATCAAACTAAACGAATATAATCATTAGTTATTCTAGAAAAGTTCCACATACGGTTGCCTCCAACTATACATGATTATTCTTTTATTCGAAATAAGTGTATATGCAAGTGCACGCGGGTCGACGTAGTACGTTGGTAAGATAAGTAAACTATATGTTTTCCTGTAAAATCGAATCACAACTTACGTTTTGGTCTCATGGCTTGGTCAGTCTTTTTCGCGTTCTCCGACAGGTTCGTGGGCAACGATTCGCATATCGCGACGATGGAGCACAGAGTTAATAACCACACCCACTCGCGCGTCATCTGTAAGCACGAATATTTACATTCACGATGGGCTTTGAACCCATGTGGTAAACCCTGACACGTGGATTCTCCAAGAACTCTACGTAAATGGAGTACCGAACCGAATCACTTTTGTATAAATATTTCTTTTATCACTTCAACCCCTCGTGAAATATTCAACTATTCTGTAGGATTTCTCATTTACCGACGTAAATAATTCCTCTAAATGTTTAACCGCTCCTTTTGAAGTTCTTTTCAGTTTGCAAATCTAAAAAGCGAAAAAAAATGAAAATTGGAAAAATCAGACTTAAAAATCTGCAGTCGATAAACAAGGCTAAGTGTTCACTGTCGAGTGACTTTGAATACTAAACAATCGAACTGGAGTTAGTGAACTGAACGAACTTTTTGATCAACCTGATATTTCATGGAGCCAGCGTTATTTTTTTAATTAAGTTAAAATTCACTTGCCAAAGTCAAAATCAATCGTGATATAATCTGTCTTGAAAATTTCTGTTTTAAAGAGGCCATACTTGGAAACGTGTCGAGGTATCAGGTATTTTATTTGATAGATCCTCGATAAATTTTCGAAGATAACCGGCGAATGGAATTGTTGCGAAAGGATCAGAGGGATCAGGACGTTGTCGCATCTTTTTAACGGTCGAAACGGGTCAAAGATGAATGGATTAAGAGCGTCGTTAGTGTAGAGTGTTCCCGTCCGTGCGCGGGTCGAAGTGCTCGAGCAAATGAAGATAGCAGGTCACTACGAAAGAAGCTTAAATGTCACATAATGCGAAATGTCAGGAATCTATTTCCACTGCATGTGAAAAATTAACGGCCATACTATGTAGGAAGTACATACTATAAGAGATCGCGAGTGTTTTCGTACGATCCCGTGAAAATTCAACGGGAACGTTCTTTCTTGGCAAGTAGAAGAGTCGAAACGTATATGGCGAGTGATCGAATTATTATCGATTCGAACATTATCGCTTGTTTTCAAGATTAACGAAGAAGGGAGTTGAAAATACAAGTAAAATTGAAGATGTCATTTTTTATTACTAGACTGTGGATTTTTATCCATTCACGAATTTCTTACAATAAACCCTTTTTGTTTCGTATCATTTCGAAGATTACTTTTCATTCAGTAAATTCGAAATAAAAAAAATGGCCAAATAATTCGTTATTTCTAATATCGATTACTTCGTATGAATTGTTATTATTTTTATTTTCAAATGCAAATAGTATCGGAAATAATGATTCGAAATAAATCATTTCGAACAGGTATTACTTATTTTCGTTTCAATTAAAATTTTCCCACGACTGCTCAGTAGAATACTAATTATTATTGGATCGAATTACTGGCGTAGTTTCGAATTCGCTGCAGTTTGTGTCCGCTTTCATAGGTACACGAGACGCTGGAGTCTCTCCAGGCCCAACAAGTGGCGCTGATAATTGAATTGCAAACACGCCGCAACATACGCGCAATTAGTTTACGTCGGCTCGCGTTGTCGCTAATCACCGTTCAATTAACTAAATTCGAGTAGCGGGTTTAGATCTCATAATCGTCGGCTCCTAATGAGTCTTCCGTCTAGTCGAAATGTCAGGGTTCGAAGTGACTCCGCTCGTGCGAAATTTGATTACCGTAAATTGCTATTTAAACCATTTAAAAAGAAACGAACCATTACGTTGACAAGGTTTGTCCAAGAATATTTACAGACGTTTCAACAAACGTTCAACAGACGTTAAAACAAAAATATATATATATACTTTTATAAATAGATAAACTCAAATTATATAGTAAAAAATATGTCGGACTTTAATGGTAATATAAAAAGTAACATTTACTTGAATTTATATATATTTTTATATTTTTATATACAAACATGAACAACATATGAGAGATAAATATGAGACCGAATTATATTTGAATTATATTATGAGTAATATTTTTTACTATAAGACTGAATTAAACATTGATATTTATTAGGTAAACCAGGCTCTCCATCATTATTACGATACTATACATCATTTCGATTTGTATGCTTTTGTTCCAAACGAAGTTCAAAAATGAAACGATAAGAGATTTAAAAAAAAAAATATAAATAAATAGAACACCGATGGTTAATGGGTTAATCAGAATATTCACGATAAGTGTGCGACACCTGGTCGATTCACGAGCAAGTAATTCCCGCGAAAGCACGATTAAACGTTCGATAGATAACGCGGGCCAATTAAACCCGTCCTGCGAATAAAACCAAACCGGATATAGTAGACCCAGAAATCGCACACTTGTTGCGTCTAGGAACACTATAGCCATTTATCGCGTTTGTATATGCATCTATGCGACCCGCAATTAAAGATGCATTTCATTCACCGTACTTTCCATTGACAAATCCGACCGCGTCGTAAGGCGACAGAATTTCTTTGTTCTTAAGAACGAAAACAACAAATCTTGTACTATCGCTCGGAATTCCGTATCAAAGTTCAAATTGAAGCTACTTTATGCGAAAATTTCAACGATACTAAACGAATATCTCAAGTCCTCTCGTTTGTTAAATAGTCAACGCTTCGTAATAAGATTCAACCACTTCGCACTCCCCCGCTCCTAACAGTCGTCGGTAATAAGCGTATCAAAGCTGTTGATGCGATGTTAAATTTACGAAAGAAAAAGGAGAGAGAGAAAAGAAAGGAAAAACTTACAACTGCGAACAACCTGCTTCGGACCTACACGATCTATAGACAGTCTTACAGAGCAACTTTAAACTCGTGCACGCTTCCCGTGTCTTTACACGATAGAAACGATGTAATGATTTGTAAAATTTGTAAATTAAATGTATCTCTGTTAGGTGTAGAAATTGATTCTGTGCCTCTATATTCAAAAATAAAGTAACGTAAATAAAGTAAGTAAAGTACGAACCTTGTGAATAATTAAACTGGTCTCTATTACGGTATATGGTGTGATACAGACCTAAGTCTCAACCTGATGGCCATTGCAATGCTTCTGTATGTAATTTGGTAACCGTACAATTTTGATTATATAATACTTGGGTTATATAATATATGTATAGATTGGAAATTTAACATATAACAAGAAAGTGACGCTTGAATATTTCTACTTAAACTAAAGTTATAAATGATTCGATATAAGAAGGCGCAGAATTAATTTCTACACCTAATAATATAATTTCCTATAAAAATATTTTTTTTTTTAGTAGTGAGAATAAATCATACTTTTATTACGGAGTACTAATATAAATATGAGATTCTTGTTAGCACAAGTAAGCTATTAATTTTATTTTCAGTTATCTTGAGAATCTGTATTCTTATTATTGCAAAAATGATTAATTTCGTCATTCTTGTATCTACACGTTTACATATCTTGTCCACTTTTTGTTTTATTACGTTGTGAAAATGTCGTTAAATAAACCGAGTTAATGAAAGCGAAACGGTTCGATTGCCGACCATATATTTTTAATTTCAAACTGCAAACAACCACGAAATTAATTCTTCGTTAGAAACATTTTGCTTCCTTTTCTTTGTATCGGTACGATAAAAAAAAAAAGATCGACAAATAAACAAACATATTTTCTCGATAAAACGTTCCCGAGCAACAACGACGTATCCTCGATCTGGAGAACCAAAGGAATTCTAGTGTCCCGCAAATATACCGCGAGACGAAAATGATTTCGCGACGAAAAAAAAAGATTCATGGAAACGGTGCCCTAGCTAGAAAGAGTAGTCCTCGAAAATTTCGTGCTTCCGCGGCGGTAAAGAGTTCTAATCGCGAAACAAAATCAACTCGAGTTCCTATTCCTGGTTTTCTATTAATAACCGTACAATTTTAGCCGTCCTTTATCTCGCGGAAAGTTGGGCAATTAAATCGATCGAAGGATCGCTCCTCGCTCTCCTCCTCCCCCACCCCGTTCCCTAACATTCGCGATTCGAATTCCGGCGAAAATAAATCGGCGAGAAAAAGAGAACAATTGGCTTGTATCGTTAGAAAAAGAGAGGATATACATAGCTGTAAAAGGGAAATTTCACCTTTCTCGATCTCGCGCTGTCTCGACTTTGTTCTAGTTCCCCAGACGTCCTTCGAGCTCTTCGCCGTGTCCTTCTCCGTGGGGATCGCAGAGATGTTGCTCGCTCGGCTGATCGAGGTAGAATGAACGTCGGGGCTCGGCAGGGCGACTAGAAAACCGGCTGAGGGTACGGTCGATCAACCATCCCCACCACCCGCGGCGTGCGGCCAACCCTCACCCCTTCTGACGCGTCGCCTTGCCGCGCTCCCCACCTCAACCGAACGCGGTGACGCGGAGAGAGGGGGTACATAACGCGCGCACACGCAACCAACACACACACACACACGAGCGGCGTGGGACGCGTGTAGAGGGTGGAGGGTCCTGTTGTGCCACGAAATAAGTGCCCACGCGATGACCCGACCAGATCCACGGGGGCTATCCTTGAAATCTTCTCCCACGTTGCCCATCTCGGACCTTTATTGTTTTAAGGATACCATTTCGCGAAGGGCGCAGCCCGCTAATTGTCATTTTCTTCGACGACTCGACGACTGAAAACCGTACAACCGGTTTCCCATTTCCGTTTGATTAATTCACAGGGCTTTTTTTTTTTTTAATTTGAGCCTTTGAAACCTTTTATAGGTTTATTTTGGTTATACAGATTGTACTAAATGTTAACAAAGCGTTAGCTTATGATAGTACTTTTTCTATGCTATAAGTGGAGGTTACGATCGTTTAGGAATAGGAAAATATATAAACAAGCTTTGATGTCAGGTATTTCACAGGGTTGATTGGGGGTGAAAAGGACCGTTTAAATCATTTTGTTTAGATAAATGGTAATTTGGGTTATCTCGATGTATACTAGGATGGTTGTTATTTTAATAATTTTTTAAGCGTACCTTACGCACCCCTTAAATGCCTTGGAAGTACATAATAAAATTTCTGCAAAGTTTCAGGTCTTCGTTTAAACGTTGACACGTGCCCCAAACTTTTGAATGTTAAACCAAAGATGTAAGCGAATGAAGAGGCACAAAATTAATTTCTACACCTGCTATATTTAAAACGATTTTTTTTCCTCGAAGTGCTATTTTTTTTAATACCGAACGTGGTAGCGTCTACTCGAGTGGTGGATGGCGAATGAAGGAACATTCTTAAATTAAGGAAAATGGTCCACTATGTAGGAATAGAATGTGCCATACCGTTGACTTATTTCGCCTCACGAAGGCTCGCTATAGCGTCTGACCCAACAGCACAAATACTACTCGCGCCGGTGGACATTTTTCCCGTGAAATATCGCTTCGCTAGACGATATTAACCACCCTTTCGCATACACGAAAGTTAAACAATCCTAATGCAATGCTCCTAATGCAATGTCGTCCGTTCGCGAGTGAAAATTTCAAATTTGCATATCGGTAAGAACGGATTCGTCGAGGCGTAGCGTTCGTTGACGGCAAGGGTCTCGAGGGCGACGTCGTGAATGTTTCAAGGATACATTCGCGGCGACGATAAATATTTTGTTCGAAGGAGCACGGGACGGACGTGAGCGCGGTAACGCTAGGGCGAAGAAAAGGGAAAAAAGTTTTCGCGCGTCGCTTGATCTCTCCCCCATTCTCGACACACACACACACACACACGCACACACACATACACACACACCGAACATATTGAAGAGCACACGTGGGCGTGAGACGTACGTGGGCGTAACACGACGTAGGCGTTTGGCCTGTTGCGGGGACTGCAGAAGAGCGATCGGGGACGGAATAACGGAACACGGCTGTTACGATTTTCCCGTCTGTTAGTAACGGCGAGAGGTGAACGCAGATATCCCGGGCACAATTCACCGGGAGCCTAACGAAAACGAAGAAACGACAGAAAGGTCGTTTAAGAGTAGAAACTACGTTAGGAGGGCGAATGTTAAGTGATTCGCGAGATTTTTGTATGAAAGAAAATTTTTTTTAAAAAGTTGTTAAACTTTAAGAATCTTTTGATAGATAGATGAACATTTTATCGACCTTTGTCAACGGTTATGTATCATTCTCCGTTATCTCTAGATTTTACCATTTTCCATCACGTCAGAGATGGGCAAAACCCTAGGCTTCGAATAAATCTGAAGTTTGCCGATGTGTTTGTCTCGTTTCTTTCTCTGGAAAGGTGTTCAGAAGAGGAAACGAGACAAACGTATCGGCAAACTTCAAATTTATTCGAAACCTAGGGTTTTGCCCATCACTGCATCACGTATTGTAGGATTTTCATGAACCGGCCCCCTCTACAGCTCGGGTACCTCTGAATCGCTAAACCCGTACTGTAGCTATGATCAAACCGTACGTACATATTAGGTTGTCGTAAAAGTTTCTTTCGTGAGTTGCATTCAATTATTTTCTGTGGCAGTGTTTACATAAATAGACGATCTAATTTCTTAGACATTGATGCTGTAACAGCAATGGAGCGAAATGAATTGGTACACAATTTTATAACGTGACATAAAACATAAAATATTGCGTGTGTATTAATTGTTAATAAAAGGAAAGAAACTTTTGGGACAACCTGATACAACCGTACCTACGTGTATGGATCAGACACAGCTACAGCCCCCGAGGGTTGTTAATCGCAGAGCGACTAACTCGAGCCGCGCGAAAAATATTTTGTTTACCCAACGAAAGCGATCGAGAACGGAGACGGTTATAGAGGTGAACGCACCGCGGCGTTCGCGATGATCCGTTGTGTACACGTCCTCGTCGAGAAATAATACCGAACTATTTACGATCTCATATTTCGCCCGTCTACGTAAATATTTCTGTGGAATTTTCGAAATTAAATTAAGTACACGTTGTGGTACCGTTTACATCAAGCTGACGTGTATCTTCAGTGTCCGAGACTGCGGGAATGAAAATGTTCGCGATTTGGAGGAAATTGTAATCTCCCCAAAAAGGATCGTTATCGTTTTAAAATAACGTGATCACTGGCTGTTGGGCTATACTGTGCGTGTCGGATTGGACGTTAGTGCGCCACGAAAAAGGGACAGTCGCGGGTTGTGTGTCGGCTGCATTCTACTTTTTCGTTCTGGCGTCACTCTGATCGATCCCCCCCCCCCCCCCCCCCGTCCCCACCGTACCTTTATCTGCGTCGAGTCGTCTCGGAGACGACTCGAGGATGAGGGTGGCTCGAACAGAACACAGTTTTCACCGTAGCGGCGGGCAAATTCTCGGAAGCGAACGCTCTTCGGCAAAGTGTTTACTCGAGATACGACGCATCCTGGTGCACTACGCATCTCCGTAATTGACCTATTTCTCTCCAAGAAACGGTTCTCTCCTCCGCCTTCCACCCCCCCCCCCCCACCCTGCACCCCCTCACCCTCCCAGCTCGACAATTGCCAGCTCGACTATCTACGCGAAATAACGTTCACCCGATGAAAGCGGAAGCTGCTTTGTAATTGAATATTCAACGAACGTCGCGTTTCCTATGCGTCGAGGATCATTTTTCCTTTTTCGATGAACAAAAAATATGGCTCTCGAATTAAATAACTTCCAAACCGATCAGTCCTTGGCTCGAGACTCTCGATACTTTTCTGGAGCGAGCGTAAGAGTTTATTAACGCGTACAGAGATGTACATGTAGTTTTATTCGATTAATAGAAAAGAATATTTTTTTTTTCTTTCTTTTTTTTGTTCGTTTCCATTAAAAATTCGCTTTCACTTAATTTTCATTTTATGGATAAAGAATATCTACGAGCTTAAGATCTTGGGAAAAATGGTAAATAGTTGCGGAAACAACTATCTTTTTGTTCGTTTACTAAAGGTTAAAGACGGACTATGCAAAATACGAAACGCAACCGAACCGTTTCCGCATTGTGTTTCGTTTTAGAGCGAGCAAAGGTCAGGGGAACAGAGGCACGCGATCGTTGCTAATTTCTGGCCGAGTATCGAGAAAATTAAGAGCCACACCCTGCGACCGACGTGGGATACTTGTTCCACGAACTTGAGAAACTGACCCCGGCGAGAAAACACGGCCCAAGCTGTTATTTATTTATGCGTCGAGTATCTAGAGTCGTTTAGAGTCGTCCTCTGTGAATCTATAAATATTACGACCAAATATTCTAAAATTTAATATATAGAAATTAGTGCGTATACAAATATATATATACGAGTAAAATGAATTTATAGTAAATTTTAATGTAAGTATTTTGTTGTTTTTTGTAACTAGTAAATATTAGAATCGAATTTAATTATTAAACGATAAATACACAAGAATTAATGTTTCTACACTACTCTTCGGTACATTTGCAACGTGTTTATACCTGCCAACTGTGACTCTAAAATAAAGAATCGAGACGTTTGAGACTGCGAATATCGTCATTGTTTATATTCGTGTTATTTCACTTAGCCTTGTATAACTTAAAAAAAAATAAAAAAAAAATAAATAAAAGAGACTGAACCTTGTTAACCACAAAGAAGAAAAACATGATCTGCAAGCAGTTGACCGTCGCATCTAGGAGAGTTGATTATTCCACGGAGGATACCACCGAACGGAAGGACCTTGCCACTTGTAATTACGGAAGAGTTCTGTGAAATAATATAATTCGACGTGCTCGACGTCCTGAAGGTTGGTCCCCATTGACGTCACTCGTTGATTCTGGAAACGACGAATCCCCGTGCTTCATGGATTTAGCAAGAGGTGGGGTGCACGCGTTGGCGAGGAAATCGCCCGTGGGTGGACCGACGGCGGTTCAATCCAGGAACGTACCACACGAACACCGGGCCCCTGGATCAAAATACAGGGTGTTCGAAAAATGTTGTAACACCTTGAAAGGTTCGGGAGGTGATTTGAAACAACTTTTTCCTTAGCGAAAATGTTGTCCGAGGCTTCGTTAAGGAGATATTAAGAGAAAACCTCGACCAATCAGAGCGCGCGTATACCGTTGGAGCGGCCGCGGTAGCGAAGGCTACGAGCTAAGCGGCAGCGCTCGTACGCAAACAAGTAACTCGACGCGCATCGAAGGACATTGACGCGGCCGCCTAGCGCGTACCCTTCGCTACCACGGCCGCTCCAACGGTGTACTCGCGCTCTGATTGGTCAGGGTTTTCTCTTAATATCTCCTTAACGAAACCCCATCCGACATTTTTGCTAAGGAAAAAGTTGTTTCAAATCACCTCCCGAACCATCCCTTTCAAGGTGTTACAACATTTTTGGGACACCCTGTAAAGAACAATAGACAGCTGTTCAACGGAGAATCTGTTTAACTTATCGTAATACACCTTTTCCGTCTCCACAATTTGTTAATAATTTGTGCATTAACGACGCAACGTTTTAAATAATCATTTACTTCTGACAGCTTATCGATTGAAAAATCTCTGCTATACAGTTGAAAGACACAACGATTTGAACAAAAACAAAAATTGAAAATTCAATAATTTAAATAGTAACGGAAAATACATTTGTTACGTCGCTTAATATATTTAATCTAAATTGAAAGAATTTGAACTCAACGTGTTTTAGCTCTGTGGTATAAAGATGAAATTTGCGATTGTGATATATTTGTCTCTGTGTGTGTGTGTGTGTGTGTTATAGCAGAATAATGGAAGTTGGATAGCAAAGAATTTTGTAAGGACTTGTGTTGGAACTGGGCGTTTCGAAACGTAGAGACGGCGTTGCGAAGTGGAAAATGTGGGAATCCGAGAGAGGGGGACATCCCGAAGGAATAGATCGATGTTTCGGTCTGTGTAGTAAGGGACGCCTGTTGATATAAAACGGGAGTGGGTTCATTCATGAAAATGGCGAATCGGTGAACGCGTTACACCATCCTGAAATATATATAATGACTACAGTAGTCATAGGCAGATTATATGACACTAGTTACAGGAATGTATGCAATCGTGAACTTTGTTAACTCTGTACCGATAGCTGTTGGACATATAATTAAACTTAATAATATTTTGTTATTTTCATAGCATTAGTATTATGTAACAGTAGTTTATCTATTAAAATCGTTCTTAAATTAATATTTATATAATACTTCATAATTCATATAATGATGGGAGCATACAATACTACCTCGGAATAGATAACAAAATATTAGTTGTCATGGAAAAAAGCTGATTAATAGGCTACTGGTCGATAAAGTTGTCATTATTTAGCGTAATTATCCAGGCATGCGTAGACATAGTAAAAATAGAAATTTATCAGCAATGCGTATACATACTATACATATACAGTTTTATACGCCCTTCGACGTTACGATATCTATCTGTTGGAAAGCTCGAATATTCGAGCTACCGCGAACCGAGCCGAGCTGACAATGAGACTCGATTTTCGAGCCGAGCCGAATACTCGAAACCAAAGAGTATTAGATCTTAGATCAAAAGGATTAGTCTAATACTCTTTGCTCGAAACAAGCGAGGCGCTCGATTCGAAAGCGACTAGCTCGGAACTCTAGCGGCGCAAAGTGGAAACTATTTCACGACAAACTTGGGTGCTTCGCCGAGAGATGGCGCTACATTTTTCGGTATTTTTATTTATTTAAAAAACTTGATATCAGTCAATTATTAGTGTGCAGATCGACAATTAGATGTTGGATTACATAACAGACAGTTTTGCGAGTACATATTACATTAATTATGTAGATATAGCGATTCAGAACAGAATAAGGCTGCAGCGCTACTAGCGATAAGTATTGAAACGAGTAATTTAATTAGCTTCTTTACCTGTATAATGTAATCCATGGTGAAGTACATATCAAACTGTATCTGTGGGGTATAGAATGTAAGTTGGTACAACCTGTAAAATATGTAGGAAAACAACAATGACACAGTTGAGTTTTCAACTATATGTTTTACTTCTAAAAGGTATTGTGATCGTAAGTAATGGTAATTTTAATATAAAAGTAAACGTACACATATATATTGCAATATCTTCAAGAGGTTAAAAACAACAAATTATAATTTTGTATCAATTATTACATGATCATATTTTTTGTGTAGTTCTTTAAGCTTACCGACTCGGTGGTTCAATTGAACAAGCTTCCCAGAATCACCACCTTCAAACGTAGAGAGCGCTGTAAATTCAATAAATTTCTCGCGAGATCGGCAAACAGAAACTTCTATTAGCCTAAGGTATCTGATCATTTTCTTTAAATAAAAACTGTTTATAACAAAGAAAGTATTTAATTTGTGGTCCATCTGAAACCATGGTGCTAACAACAATATATGGTTACATGTATCAATATTTTTTGGAATTGCAAATACTTGAAATTCGATAAAATTGGTTTAATACAGTCACGTACACGGCATCGTATTCATACAGCTTCGCTTTCATACATTGATTTCTCGCGGGTCGATGTATAAAATTTTATATCCTACGTCACCTTATAGCTAAAAAGAAAAGAAAATAATAGTAGGAACGACCGTTTGTGCTATTACTTTCCATAAATTAATATTAAGGCACGATTCTGCTTTAGTCGATCGCCACCACGAGCAGTATCCAGCACGTCCGAAAATAAAAGCGGCACGTGTAACGATATATTTAATTCAGTCAACACTTAGCTGCCGAAATGTTTCTCTATTCTTAAAACATAATCTTTACGATAGATAACACGTCTGAAAACCAAGTTTTCTCTTCCTACTAGTCAGTTCGTTGTTTTCAGGCAATAAACACTCTTCGACATAAATATCAACGAAAGATAATACAAAATATTTCCTATATTCTTTTCCATCGACTGTATGCTGCCATTATCTCGTTAAACTTTGCGCAATTGTTTCTACCTTATATCTAAGTATTCGATAAGTATTAACGAAACGTGCCCGCGTTATATTTTAAGGCAGCGTAAAGTCTTGTCAGGTACTCGTAAGTTGAACTGGAACGTGTTCTCTCTGGGATCGTTGGCATCATTGTCGTCATCAAAGTCCTCGTCGCTTACGTCAAACTCATCGTCATCGAGGTCTATGTTGAAATCTCGGTCACCCATCAGCAACCTCACACACATATTTTCCTCCTTTATCCGCGAGCGCACCAGCAACTCCAAAGTAAACAGATGTTCGTCGTGAGCCTCTGGTAAATAACGATGCATAAATTCCGCTAATCTGTAATCAACGTATGAAATTACAATGACGTACAATCTTCTTTATCTACCGATTTCTTAACGTTTCATTCACCGAACATCGAAGCTATGGGAGAGAGAAAAGGAATGTCACTTTCCTGAGAATACAAAAAATTCTATTAGATCCTCTTGATGGTTGAATGTTTGTAGTATATCTATAACTTTGTTAGTGAATGTAATTAAACGGACTATGTAAATACTGTAACAATATACTGCAATGTAATGTGTTTAGTCCCGTCTTAGACTCTTAATCGTGGCTATTGACTCGAGTACTTCAAATATATTAGTCCTATGTATACATAATCTATTGTAGTAGGTAGAGAGAGGCTAAAACTGGGCCTTGGCAACAGTGGAGAAGTTGGAAGTGCTGAGTAGGATGTTTGATCGGTGTGTTGATATGGCAGGCGACTCAAAGTAAATATAAATAAACGGAAGGCTGAACTTCGAACATAATTTGTGCCTATAAACATTTGTTATTAGGCGCTATCGGAACACATGATTGACGTTATGCTCTGCCATACGACATTGACAAATCTATATCGTAATTCTTGGTTTTATCTTGAAACCATGTCTTAGTCCTGTCTTTGAAAAACATTTTAAAGTACTTTATTCTTATGGATGCGAATACTATAATGCCTGTGAACATAAATTGGTGGTCTTATTGCGGTTAGTTATAAGAAGGATAATAATTATAAAATCAGCCAGTAAGAACAGAGACTAAGAAGCATTTATGTAAAACGTTTAGAAGAGACAATATAAAAAGAGAGCAGCACATTGTAGTGCGAAGTACTTCTACGAATGTACGCGCTTTAATTTAATAAACAAACAAACAAATAAATTGGTGGTGTCATCTAACGTCAACACTAGGTACTATTCCACCATAGACATTTTACCATCAAAAGGGTTGACTGCAGGTTTAAAAATGATTTCTTTCTGAAATCATGATGAATTGGACTTTTGGGAGCCCGATTTTGCGTTTGTAACGCGTGGCGTAAAGATTTTACGTGAACACACCGTAAAAGATACTCGACGTTGTGTCCACTTGGACCCGAGCACTCGAAAATTTGGGCGGCAATGCTGTTTAGCGGCGCCTCCCCCAGCCAGTGTTCGTTTCTACAGGTGGCGATGAAGATGATTACGGATATTTTCTTGTACCCGTCACGGCTGTAGAACGTTGACGACGTGGTGATGTACCCCCCAAGTTTGCACTCGCGGTTTTTTAAATATGGCAGTGCCGCGTTACTGTGAACTTGAAACGCCCGTCCGTGAACGATACCCTGTTAACAAAGCCATCGGTTCCGTTGCAATTTACATATTGGAAAATAAACTAACGAACATGGATAAGATAACGTTAGTTTTTGTAACTACACGTATGTTCGATAAGTAGATCTTCCGTAAATATGCGTTGGGAAAACTGTTGCGAAAAATTACGCACAGTGAAACTTATCGTTCTATCAAATAAATGTGATATTATCAAAGTTTAATGATAACTCTAATAAATATAACTTCTAAACTAAACATGACAGACTAGTGGTTTGCGACTATTGGTTTTCTAATAAATTATATCGAAGAAAGACATGGAGATAGTGTAGATATTTGTGGCCAGAACGCACAAGGAATATTGCGCAGAAATAATCGCAAAGTGTTCACGCAAGGAAGCATGATTCGTGTAAAGTGGACTTTAGCGAGTTGAAAGAACGGTCGATCTCGTTAGTAATTACCTCTTTTTCTTCCACCAACGTGGCCACGCGTCCGGGCTGCAACAGAAAGAACAGACGAGCGTCGAATAAAGATAAGCCGACAGCGTTTGAGCAGGAATATAGAAAACAATGAATAGGAGTTTGTACCGGCAGTGTGACGTAAACGCGTAACACAATCACGCGGAGGGCGCAATTGTGCTGTCGAACGGTATCGGTTTCTACAAGTTGCAACTGGTTTCACGTTGATCGAGATGCAATACTCGTAATCGGAAACCAAGAGAAATCATAGTCATTTAAATCGCATGCGCGGCACAGAGGGAATTAGAGTGAACCGTAAGACACGGGATCGCGAACTCGTTTAACGTAAATCGTAAAGAAAGAAATCGTCGAATCGATAGCCGTGAGAAGCAGGGAGAGGTTCAGACAAAAGAAACAGTTTTCGCGAACGCGTCACGTTTCAGGCACGCGAATGATTCTCATTGTTGCAACGACGTCGAATCGATTGGAGAAATTAGAACGGCGAAGTAATTACGTGAAACTTTATCTAACTTTTATCATTCTTAATAGAAACATCCGCAACTACTTATGAAGTTACAGGCACACGCGTATGCGTGAATTATATTCGAAACGGTGTGGGCTAATGCACTGCTTCTCAACAGAGATGGGCAAAAGTCTAGACTTGGAATAAATCCGAAGTTTGCTGACGTGTTTGTCTTGTTTCCTCTGTTGAACATTTTCCAAAAACGTGTCCTTGTAACCTGGCGTGGATGTCAGCCAAATTTTTGTAAAAGCATTCACGTGGCGAGTTCATGACCAAGGAAATAAAGCGTAGAAATAGAATATCTCGGGACGCACCACGCTCGACAAGCTACACAGCCATCCAACAGGAAATAATTCGAAGATCAAACGCGACTACTTACGCATGTACTTTTACGTTGTTGTGTCTTCTGACACGTGGTAAAAGTTTTAAAATTGTACATGGCGCGCATTAGTCCCGCGTTTAGTATTCTACGTACTGCGAAATATTTTATTTGTTTAGTCCAGTAAAGTTTTCTGTGCATTCGGATTCTCGATCTTTTATCGAGTGATTATATCGGGTGAGCATTTCCTGCAGACAGCGAGTCTCGCACGTTATCGAGACTTCTATCTATTAGGTTATCCCAAAAGTTATTCTTTTATCAATTACTTATTATTCGAATAAAACTTTCCTCATTTGTTACTCGAACATGTAAATGTTTACGAGAAAACGAAATAAATATTGGTTATTTTTCTCTTATAATTACAAATATTCTGTAACACAGGGTATATACAGGGTGTCCCAAAAATGTTGGAGATCCTTGAAAGGGGTGGTTCGGGAGGTGATTTGAAACAACTTTTTCCTTTGCAAAAATGTCGAATGGGGTTTCGTTAAGTAGATATTAATGAAAAAAAAACCGACCAATCAGAGCGCGCGGATACCGTTGGAGCGGCCGCGGTAGCGAAGGCTACGCGCTGAGCGGCCGCGTCAATATCCTTCGATGTACGTCGAGTCACTTGTTCGCGTACGAAAGCGGCTACCTAGCGCGTAGCCATCGCTATCGCGGCCGCTCCAACGGTATCCGCGCGCTCTGATTGGTCAGTGTTTGTCCGTTAATATCTCCTCAACGAAGCCTCGGACAACAATTTCGCTAAGAAAAAAGTTGTTTCAAATCACCCCCTGAACCACCCTTTTCAAGGACCTCGAACATTTTTGGGACACCCTGTAGATGCGTATAGATATATCGTAAGAAAGATCAAATTAAGGAGTTCGAAGGTTTGTACATTAATGAACCAAAATGATGAGTAAGTATATTTGTTTAGACTAGAGTTATAAACGATTGAAGAGACACGGAATTAATTTCTACACCTAATGCAATATTAGCTAAGCGACTAAACATGTTTATCAATAATTTTCAACTGAGGTGTACAAATACGTATGCTCCAAAACCGTGAATAAGGAGACAAAGAGAAAGTAAGGTGCGCAAAGTTTCGTCCGCAAAAACTGACAGTGGTGATTGCAAGATGTCGCTGGTAATGCTTACTTTTTCGATTGTGCCGCGATGAGTGGTGTTGCCCTGCCAAAATCGCCTCGAGAATCCCTTCACGTGTCCTACCATGCTCTTTCTGTACTCGAATCCTGGGTGCCAGCACAAGGATCCGTATCCGAATACCCAAAACTCATCGTTGCCGTTAATGGTATCTTTCATTTTAAAATGCAAAAGCGTAAACAAAAATCACAGTCGCCCTTTTCTCCGCCGAACGTCGCATCCAACTTTATATCTTCGATCCAACCGTGTTACGTTACGTTTACGTATCCTCTTTTTCAATCATCACAGACGTTTCGCTTTCATATCAAAACAACTTTAAGCGAATAATCGTCGATTCGTTTCCTCCGCGTTGGTGCGCGTGTTTCAAAATATTTATTACGGCCCACGGAGATGTTTAAGTGTTTGGAGATCAACATCTAACGACCCTCGAGCGTAAACGATTCCAAAATCCCACTAATACTGAGTCTTGTATCGACAAGGCTGTTACTTCGCTTTAATTTACTTTAACTTACGATGAATATAAATAACGAGTATAAATTTGCTTCTATATGTGGAATTCTAACGTTCTTGTATCTGAGCTTTCGATAAATGCAATTAACATTTCTTGGTTGTTCCGTTACCTCGAATAGTTGGAACGTGAGTGGTCAAGTCAATTTGACAAATGCGCGGCACGTGGCCCGACTAATGCTTTTATCGCGGCGACGACTGAGGCGCTTTAAAGCTCGATTATTAAGAAACTGTCAACTCCCTCCACAACATTCTCGTTTCCTTCCTCCCACTATCCTTTTGCGAGTTTGTTATCCTCTGGTCATCGAGAAACGTACGATTCGTCCGATCACGTGTTCGTTCGCTTTTCTCAGTAACGACGATGCCATCCTTTCCAATAATAAATATCCCTCGTTTTATCGGGCGAGGCCTTCTTTGTTAGTTTTTTTTTTTACGAGAGTCAATCAACCTTCCGAACGTTCATAAAAATTTCCTTTGACAACTTTCCTCGAAGGGGAGTGGCCGAATCGAGTGTTCGGTGATCTAATTTTCTGAGTTCCTTTTTTATCGAGGTTCCCGTAGACAGAATCGATCGGTGGAATTTTTCTAAACGTTTCATTGGAAACGCTGTGGGTCGAATGCACGAAATTTTGTAAACACGAGACGAGACGTCCACCCCACTCGAAAGCTTGACTGAAACTGCTGGAAACTTGCCGGTCCGTCTGCTCCCGAAAAGAGACGGAAGTAGGTGACGAGGAGGGTTAGTACGCAGACCGCGGTAGAGGGAAGGAGAAGGAGATTGCTCGGCGAGCGAGTGGGAGAACTCGGATGAGACGGCTGATGAAACACGAAGTGCGATTGACGTACTCTCGAAACTCTAAAGTACGCGAACAGTATTTGCCGATTATTCAATTTCCGGACAATAAATGTGATTGCTTGACAATTGTAACGCAACTGCTCTACAAATATTTTGCTAAAAAATAAAAATAAAATAAAAATTGAACAATTGGTTTGAAATAATATGTTTCGTGTATTTATTGCGGAATTCATTTGTTGATACCTTGATCGGTAAATGTTTTTATTTATGCATTAACAGTTGACTATCGCGTTTTCTTTTTTATTTGGGGGCGGAGGGGGAGACAGCTGTTTGTATAGGTGATAGGTACGAGATAACTTGATGCTGATTTCATTTGTTTACGAATAAATATGTAATTATTTAATGCATAATGATTTGTATTCTTCTTTTCGAACACGCGTTATCCATTATTTACTCGTTACAACGTGTCAATTAATCAAAATGCAACATTTTGGAATTAAAAGAAAGAGGTACAATGAACGCATTTGATCATCGATAAATGTTCGATTTTTATACTCGATCGATATTTGATGAATACAAATGTTTTAACGCTATACGGCATAAGATAAGCAACACATAGTGGTGAAATATGGGACTACAGTTCCCATTCATCTTAAAAATAAAAACAAAAACAAAAACAAACGTTCACGCCATCTATGATCGTCTGTTTACAACAGAATGGCATTACCGACCTAATTACCCACCAGACGGTCGAAGCCAATATGGCGTCGGATTAACCAGCTAAATACGTAAAAAATGCTCAAATTTACACACGCGTATCTTTTTAACTGTTGGATTCCTAACATTTTAACTTATATTTTCGTAATCTAGGCATCAAAAATTACTAAATGGTACAAAAAAAAGTTCATAATTTTTGGTGCTCCAAAGTAAAGAGCAGCCAACGAAAACAAACACATCAGCGAAATTCAGATTTATTCGAAGCCTAAAGTTTTGTCCATCTCCGTTCGCAACAAGCTCATAGACGAAAGAATCTGATTTCTTTCGTCCATGAACTAGCTCTCTTACAATTTGTTACCTTTGTAAATAAAACTCAGAAAGTGACCACGAATAAAAAAAGGGGGGGGGTGAGCACCACTGATTCTATAGATACCAACTGTACGTTGTAAAAATTCCCTAAGTTTCGGTAGCATGCGATTTTCTAACCTAATCAGCTTCAGCTGGTGTCAGCTGGTGTTCGTAAGAGTCAAGTGTTGTTGACGGGTGTTTGAATTTTTAATTTTTTTCAAACGATACGCAAGACTTATTTCAATTATACGGACAAAGGTAATAATTTATCATGTAGCAAGCACAATGATCAAGTATTGACAATATTTTCTTTATTTTACGTGTATCCTACCAATTATGTTTAGAATCCTTTTAAAAGGTAGACCTGTTGCAAGAGATCCAGAAGGATATGCCTCCTTCTCCAAAAATGGATAATCTAATGGAAGACGAGGATATGATATGCATGGATGAAGTAGAAGAAGTGATAGAACTAGATAATTCAGGGGATATGGATGATGAAGATGGAGCAGGAGAAGATCCTCTGGTACAAGAAGACGCGATTTGCGTGTTTAGAGGTCATAAAAAAGGTAAAAAGAATTCCAATTGCTTTGATACATTAATATAATATATGATTTTCCTTTTATTTTAAAACTTTAGGGGGTGTTTTCTGTGGATCGTTGACTAAAAATGGAGAATTAGCTGCTACGGGAGGTGAAGAAGATAAAGCTTATATTTGGGATACATCAACCGGGGAAATTATTCTCGATTGTTCGCGTCAGTCGGATAGTATCATCTTTTCAGAATTTAGTCAAAATCAAAAATATATAGCTGTTGGAGATATGAGTGGAAGCATACAAGTTTGGGAGGTAGCTGAAAAAAACCACTTCTGGTGTAACGACATAGGTGATGTGACGGTTGGTCTTTTCTAGTTTCAATTACAGTATTTTGTTTGATTGCAAATGACAATACATTGAAAAATTGTTCCTGGTATTACAGTGGATGAAATGGCACCCTGTTTCAAGTATTTTACTTGCGGGAACTGTAGTTGGAGACATATACATGTTCAAAATACCAACTGAATACGAAAAATTTTTTCTTGGGTATGGATGTCGAGCAGAGACTGGCACAGTATTTCCAGATGGTATTCTATTCTCAGATTGTTTTTGTATTACAATTGGAGAAATTATATCTTAATTGAATGTAACTTTTCAGGTAAACGTCTTGCGGTAGGTTACGAAGACGGCGTGATTAGAATAATAGATTTGAAAACGTCTGAAGAGATATCCATTTCTTCTCCACTGGGTCATTCTGCTACAATAACTACTCTTGATTGTCATTCAGATAATAATTTACTTATTTCATCGGACGTAAGCGGAAAGACTATACTCAGTACAGCTAAAACAAGCAAGGTAATTAAAATTTGAATATTTGTACTTAATGCGAGAATTGAAGTAACATCATTTAAAATTCTCAGATAATTTGTGTTCTGCAAGATCTGAATAACGGTAAACGGAATAGTATTGCTAATACTGACGAAGATGCTGAGAGCAGCAAAGGAAATAGTGATAGCAATTGGGTAGAAACAGCTGCTTTTTGTAAAAATCCCACATTTCAAGTAGCTGCAACTGGTACAGTCAATGGAGAAATCTTTATCTGGGATATCTTAAAACAGGTAATACTACTTTTTCAGGAATGCAACCTTATTCAGCATACTGATTTCTATTCCAACTATTTAGGTACTCAGGCTAAAAATAGAGCAAGAAAGCGGTATATCTAAATTGCTATGGAAAGGAAATACGCATGTCCTGTTTTCAGCAGGATTAGATGGTATCCTTAGATGTTTTGATGCAAGAAATGGTCAATGCCTTCGATCATTTAAAGGACACACAGCAGATATTCTTGATCTATATATATCCGAGTAAGTTAATGTTATTAAATATTTTTTATTTATATTAGAATGTGAACAAGAAAGAAAGTAAAAATAATGTTTTCAGAAATGGAGAAAAGGCATTGACAACTTCCGATGATTCCACGGCAAGAATTTTTGATATTTCCTCTATATCTTAACGTAATTTATTACATAGAGAAAAATATAAAATCTTTATTATTATATAAAATATATGTACATTTTATGAAAGTTCTTCATATATGTTGTACTTTGTTTTCTTTTTTAATTAAAGGCAAAGTTTAATTATTTTTAGCTGGTAGTCTGCATTATTTTATCCTTACACCATTCGGTATCAAGAAAGTAACTTTTATTTTTCCACAGAAAATGTGTTGGACTATGTTCTTCACCTTTTTCAAAATTGAATAATGTACTAATCTCAATCGCAATTTTCGATCTCACTAGACCGATTCCTCCCACTTTCTCTGGGGCAGGATGGTATACTCTTCCAGACTGAATATTCATATATAATTTGTCTGGATGAAATGGTACCTATAATGAATATTTTATTGGAAATCAAAGCAACTGCATAATTGTTTAGAAAATCTTTAAACTAAATGTACCATTAGCAATTCTTCTGCATGAGCATAACCAAACCAATCCTCCTCTTTGCCAGTTTCACTATTTTGTTTTCCAACAATTTTTGTGAATACTATTGGCAAATCATCGCATCTCACAAAGTTCCTCTCTGGACCACAAAGAGAAACATATGGAAAATATTTGGTGTATCGTCCTGTGTCATTTTTTTTCAAGCGCTTGAAAAAGAATGCCAGAAATTTTTTGTCTAAAACGATACATCTTGTATGACGTACAAATAGTAACATTAACCGAGTTTCTGTATTGTCAACGCAAACCTTTGAAACATGAAGTGAAATTTTTCATGCGAGCATCATCCAGAAACAACTACAGCACAAAAAATAAACAAATTGTAATACAAATATCATTGATACTTCTGCATGTTTGTAATGGTAAACATTTTTTATCTAATCAAAAAAGAAATTGTACCATGCCTTGGTGATCAATGTAATAAAAGTATTCTCGAACTCTAGGTTCCGGTGATTGTCCTTGCACATATTGTCCACATTGTCTTTTAAATATCTTAGAGTAAACTGACTTTTTAATTGTGACCACACGTGGATGCAAAAATGAGAACATTTTAAATTGATCTATTAATAAACAGTTGACAAATAATTTAAAATAATTGCTATTTACAATTGCAATAAACAAGTAAATTTGTAATTTTAATAGTAAATTAGATTACGATATGCACAACACAGACTTATTATATGTATATATAATACATATATGGAGATAACTGATCATCTCCTAAGAATCATCGATTGTCATTCACCGTAATGGTTCATTCGCATGCGTGACCCAAGTCAGCTGATGATAAGATGTAGAATTTAAATATATCACTAGTATCGCTATTATTTAAATAGCAAAATTACACAAATACTTTCATGTCCGATTAACAAAGAATCCGTAAAATGAAACTCGAATGATATTCGAATACTCAAATAATCGAAGTTCGTTTGTAATATTCGAATAACTCCAGGGCCAGTTATAGTTCGAACATTATAACCTTACTTTGAAACATTCACCGTGTGTCACAAACCGACGTTATGTCATGCACGACGTAACAGGTATACGTCACGTAATAATACGGCTTAACCTAATAAGAAAATTAACAGGCCACGATATTTCCTCCGATAATGCTTTAACGTCTGTTTATTTAGTAGGTAAGTCGATCGTGTTTACATAAAACGCGACCATCGACACTTGCCACGGTCGATTTCAATTGACTGTAGAGCTGGTGACATCTGGCGCGATCGATTGGAACGTGATCTCGACAGAAACAGAAACTTCGATATTTCTCAACGTCACGTTGGTTCGCGCTACCCACGGACAGGCAGATTCAGGCAGATTCAAGAAATGAGATACGACGAGGAGGTGGAACGAACGGTTTCTGAAAACGGACAGAAATTTCAAGGAAAAGGATTGCTATCAGGACCAAGCCGCGGCGTGATGTTGCTGCCTCGTTGAACGTTCATCGCTCTACCGACATAATAACACAAAGTAAAAATGTTACCCGCGAGCTCGAGCAAAAAAAAATTGTGCATCTGCAAGCTGAAATCTCAAATTGTTGTCGTTGCCAAATAAGTCGTGCACAACGGCGATCCTGTGTTCCCGGAATATGGCTTCGTCCACGAAGAGGTCATGGAAACTCCGTAAGTGTTCAATTCGTGGATATTATAAGATCGTTCGTTGCACGGGGTGCGCGTCCAACGAATTACCGTTCTGGCGCTCTTTTCCCCGTTACGGGTAAACAATTTCTGTTTACAAATCAATTGGACAGAATTCACCGACGAATCATTCGCTGCATCTTCCTATTATGGTCATAATGCAATACTGATTCACATCTCGCGGTTTCAGCCTAAACCCAAAGAAATGCGTTCTTTTCATCGTCGATTACATTTCATTATTAAAGGAGTATTCTTTTACTTCTATCTCTTCCAACTCTGTTGTCAATCATCCATCATTTTTTAATACAATGTGGTTTGCTAGTGGATCGAGCAGACTTGCTTTATAGTTCATACAAACAACCAATTGATAATGGTTATTCGACACTGTCTTTTCAGACAATGTAGTACTTTATTTAGAGACAGGTATTAATTGAATGTCTAATGACTAGTTATATTCAGCTCATTGCCTAAGAATACATTGACAAGTTAGTGGCCTTGATAGGAAGAATCCTCTATAACTTGAATAATTTTTTGTTTTGTTTCAATATTGATTTACCAAGGTCTGACTTTATATGTACATTATACCTATGTCTACAATAAAAGTCTTTAATAATAATAGCAACTATTAAGAAACACAATGCTGCTGTGATGTCACTGTAATCTAATATCTTTGTTCAGCTTGCTTTAATAAAGTAATTTTTCCTTCTGTGCAGAGGATTTTGTTGCCCATACGACCAATGTCAATTGCCTGGCATTAGGTCACAAGTCTGGACGTGTTTTGGTCACTGGTGGCGACGACAAAAAAGTGAATCTATGGGCAGTCGGGAAGCAGAATTGTATCATGGTATTTTCTGTCATTCCATATAGTTTCTTGTTTAAATAATGAATCTTAATTGATACTGACATAGAATTTGTATCCTTGATGTCTACATTGGTGGTTGTATTACATTTGATACTCTTTCTAATATTGATATATTCTTTGTAGAGCCTGAGTGGTCATACTACACCAATAGAATGTGTAAAATTTGGACAAACAGAGGATTTAGTATGTGCTGGCTCACAGACAGGGGCATTGAAGATTTGGGACTTGGAACATGCCAAATTGGCTCGCACATTAACAGGACACAAAGCAGGCATACGTTGCATGGATTTTCATCCTTATGGGGAGCTATTAGCATCTGGTAGCTTAGACACTGCGATCAAACTGTGGGATATCAGGAGGAAAGGTTGTATCTTCACTTACAAAGGGCACAATAGGATGGTGAATAGTTTAAAATTTAGTCCTGATGGTCAATGGATTGCCAGCGCGGGAGAAGAAGGAATGGTCAAGGTATCGATTAGTGTTATTCCAATGTAATATACATTGGTGTTACTAGTTAACAAGCATTTTGATTTTGAATTAGTTATGGGATTTAAGAGCCGGTAGACAGCTTAGAGAATTCTCCGAACATAGAGGTCCAGCAACGACGGTAGAATTTCATCCCCATGAATTTTTACTTGCCAGCGGCAGTGCGGATAGAACAGTTCACTTTTGGGACTTGGAATCGTTTCAACTCGTGTCGTCTACGGATCAGGCGCACTCGTCGGCAATTCGGTGTGTACCAACATTATCAGACTATTTGTAATAAGTTTTGTGTTACTATCGTGACGGATCTTAAGTATTTTATCGACCCATTTTATTTTCTGTTCAGGTGTCTCTATTTTAGTCAAGGTGGAGAATGTCTTTTTGCTGGCTGCCATGATGTGTTAAAAGTATATGGTTGGGAACCAGGTCGGACGTTAGATACGGTACCAACTGGCTGGGTGAAGGTACAGGATATTGCCGTGGCTCAGAACCAGCTGGTAAGATAATATTTACAGACAACGGTTGATAAACATATAATAGATAATAAATTAAAGTTTATTTTTATGACCTTTTTAGATTGGTGCAAGTTTTCATACTGCCAATGTTGTCCTATATGTGTGTGATTTAAAGAAAATCGCTCCATTGGGAGGAGTGTCAACGTCTGGTTCTCCGTTCAATCACGGGAATTCGTTAAGAAAAAGTTTTTCTAGAGAAAGGCCACCCGAATTGAAAAAGCATACGTGAGTGGAAGAATTTTTTTTAAGCCGAAAAATGGTGTTCCTTCTATGCTAGTTTATTTTTGTATGTGATCACAATGTTTCACTTTTAGACTAGATGTGCGGACTATAGAAGAGGCAGATAAGTCTGGAACTGACCCAGAAGATGAAGCAACCTACGCAGATATACCTAATGTTACCGAATATCACGACGTTTTCCAACCAAACAGGTCATGTAAGTGTCTTAAGATCTTACTGCTCGTTCTTTGTTGCAATATTCGGTTGTATACTCTAACTTACTCGTATTTTATTCTATTCTAACTCTCAACTATCCACCTATCGTCGCAAGCCTGAAAATATAAATGCATTTAAATGATGGATGTTGCGCCGTACAGTTTGTGAATGAGCATGCTATGCACGGTATGTTTCAGTGTCTCGCACTCCACCTCCAGACCCTGAGGCTTTCCAGGAGCCTCAAGACGTAGGTGAGTTCCATGTATCAAATTTCCCATCTATTTCCTCCTTTTATACGAACGTTGCATGAATGTCGACTTATAAACTTCTGCACAGACCTGGGCGCTTTGGAAAATATAATTTATTATTTTCCTTTTAAACAAAACTTGTCCAGGTCTGTCTCTGCATGTAATCGAAGGAAAGCATTTGTTCGTACATTGTTCCACACACATTTCGTTTTCAGATCCCACGCAACCGCAGATATTACAAACTCTTTCTACCTCAATGTCAAATCTAAGTACGGTGGGGCCAGAGGAAGTTCCACCTATGTCATTACCGTCGTCTCCGCCTCCACCCGCGCCGACGTTATCATTGACGAAACCAGTACCAGTGCGTGTTCAGCCAATCAAGTCATCGCCGCCCGTTCAGAGAAACACTGTCACATCCACCAGCCAGACCAAACAACCTTCTACCAGCCTTCAAACAAACAATGGCGTTACCAGAGTGTCGAAGAATCTTGCATCCGTACCACCCCTTAGACAGAGTATTACCCCGCTTCCTGGGAAAAAGATTAGTATTACCAGCGACGTAGGAACGCTTCCACAACCCTTGGGTCCGCAAAGGTCGAATTCCACGTTGACACCGCGTGTAGCACCCATGGCTGCCGTTCTTCCAGTGATGGACGATGGAAAATTAAAGAATAGAGCACCCAGTCCGGATTCTCCTAAGCATTACTTAAAGAGGCAGAGTAGTTGTAGGGACGGAGAACAGGGTTACGAAAGCGATTATCCGGTACAGTAAGTATATAGGCTGTTACGTAGGAGTACAGTGAGTCCTCGAGTTATTGATCTTCTTTTCTCTTTAACGAATTGACTGCAAAAATCGAGAATTCATTGTATCGTAGGCTTTACGTTCACTTCATATCGTTAACATCATCGAATTTTAATATTCTTGCAGAATTAATAGTATAAGGCACAGCCCCTCCGATCCTGCGTTAAACAGGCCGAATTCTGCGCAATCTAGGTCGACCTCGCTGAATAGGAACTTTGCTACCTCAACGTCGCTGTCCGCGCGCAACGCTTCCACTACCACCACGACGTTCGCAATGAAGAAGTCGAACAAAGCTCAAGTGCCCCCGAATCCTAAGGTAGATGTTCGACCTCCTCAATTGAGGCCGAGCGTCGAGAACACGGAGAAAGAGGAATTCGTTCCTATGAGCGCTGATAAACCTTATGGCTTGGATTTCGAAACTTTTCTACCTGTGAGTACTGCGAATCAGATTTTTACAAAAAATCAACTGGAAATCAACGTTGAAAATATGTTGTAACCATTATTCTTCCCAACAGAATCATTACGCAAGATCGACCGCGTTTGGATATCCCCAAATGGGAGTCCTCAACGAAATGTCAGAGGCTGAAGTGCTTAATAGCATGATGCGAGGTCACGAGTCGATGATGGCTGTACTTACGAATCGCCATCGTTCCTTGCAAATTATTTACTCTCTGTTGCACCATAAGGATCTTAAGGTACGTCATTGTTTCTCTATATCAGAGTTAGGTAGAATGCAAAAATCTCTTTGGGACAATGTGATCGGACTAATGATTAATCATTATAATTGCTAATTACGATTGATACGTATGACAGCGGATAGAGTGGTTAGGTGGTCAAACTTTAGTAGTAGCAATAGCTGTACAGTCACCTTAAGCATTTGGTTGCTTTTGTTTCCACTGTAGTAGAAACGTGAATAATATTTACGACTACAAATTCCTGATCAGCTATATGATAAACTATACATTTAGTTAATGATTCTTGTTTGATTCCATCTACGATTGCTTAATGATTATTTTTATCATGATTGCTTCGTTAATTGTTGGCCAACTCTATGCCATATTGTACAGTAACGGTATAGACAAAATCAAAAGTAACATGAAATTTCAGTCTGCCGTGGAATCCGCAGTGGCGATGAACGACCTTTCTGTCGTTGTGGATCTGTTGGGCATATTGACCTTAAAACCGTGAGTAACAAGACTTTACGAAACACTAACAAATAGTTATTGAATGGAAATTTCTGTCCAAGCATTTCGTTCTTCATTATTGTATGTTTTGAGAAATTTGTTTTTTCAACGAACACTTGAAATGACATTTTTGTTCAATAATTATTTTCTTTATTAAACCGTCTTGCTTTTCAAATTTGAAATCAACTTCAATTAGCCTTTTATTTGCAGAACAATGTGGAATCTGGATCTTTGTAACTCTCTACTTGGTCCAATCGGAGATCTCCTTCAAAGTAAATACGAAATGTAAGTACAACTGATTCTCGTGTAGGATGAGTTTTCAGCACAGACTACTTTATAAAAGAAGTTGCGCTGTTTGAAGTAGTTACTGGATCAGCTATTCCAATAACTTAATCGTCCGATATGATCTTAGATACTTTAAGTGCTCGAAGTCGTTGGATTAAAAATATCAACAGTTTTCAAAATTGTTTTAACTTCGTAAAAACTCCATAAAGTTCGATTGGTGATCTTGTGTTACTATTTCTTGTCGATAATGTTAGGAGAGTATGCACACAGTGTATCATCGTATAATATTACACCGCTTTCTACGTGAAACGCAACACGGTCGGTGAATTAGAGAAAATCGAGACACCCCTTCTGCAAGAGGGGGTGAGTTCTCGAATAGCGCAAACAGGGTATCTCGAGTGGGGTTGCGTACTTCACGTGGCTTACTGGACGTCTGTATGGGAATGGCTAATTCGACGAACGGGGGAAATACGAGGTGAAGAGGCCGACACAGTAAGAGGGTTCGCGAAATTAGCCGAGACAATGAAAGACAGTGCCAGATGCAAATTCGAGCCTCGAATCGTCGCTGTCGCGAGTTCTATTGTTTGAGTGATCGAAGCTCGAAGGGCCACGCGTTTCGAACGCATATGTTGACGCTCTTCACGGACAAATCCTTTTTATTTTCCTTTCTCTGTTGTCTGACGCTCCGACATGAATATTAATGACCGCGTAGGAAGAAAGATTACGGTTGTCCGACATTCTCTGTTAAATACAGGAAGACCTTCTGTTCTCTCTATGTCTGGATTCATATAGAGATCTCAATATTCCAGCAAGAAAACCTTGATTTGTTCCATTGAAATCGGTAGAATTTATTGAAATTTTATACGGAGATTTGGTTAAAAGATATGCACTGCAGCCTTCTGCACAGGTTTTGCAGAAGTGCGCTTCAAGGAACAAAGAAAAGAAATCAACAGTGCGTGCGACCGATGTTTGATACTGTGCAATTAACTGGCGTTCAGTTACAAGCTGTTGCTGTTGCGCTGTCGTGATGAGAAACGGACATTTCCTTTCACGTGGTCATTTGTTATCCATTTCTTCCTGTTCCTTCTCTCTCGAATTATAAATTCAACGCCCCGATTCATCGCAATTAAATTGTAACGTTTTATCTTAGATCGTTATTTTAATTTATAAAATTGAAATTCCAATTTCTATAATAATAAACAGAACAAGGTTTTTATTTATTTTCGGTCCTGACCAGACAATTTTAAACGTTAGACGATGCAACCAACATTGTGTTACACAATTGCATTAGGTATGTTTTTTATATGGCCGAATAATAAATTAAGAAGGTAGACGAAATTTAGTAATAAAATATTAAGAAACGTTATTGTACCAAGGGTTATGATACACTATTTTTTTTAAATATTTCAAATTATTTATCCCGATATATGGTACGGTAAAACAACTAACACTTTAAACAATTTTTTATTCTACTGGTAATTCCTTAATTAGTACTCGAAGTATCGTTGGTGTCACAAATTTAATTTCAAAGGAATTATTTCTATCGGATCTTTCGACTATTACGCAATTGAATTAAATCGATCTTGTATTAATTCAATGATAGATCGATCAATGCACGACCTAATAATAGCACATCCGGTTGTGATCAGAGACTATTATGTACGGAAAATTGCCGTTCCGTTCATTGCGTATCTACCTAATGCGACGTCTCCTTGATATTCCATTTTCATCGACTCCTGTCATTTCTATTATTAAAACATAAACACACTGCTCCATCCAATTCCTCTAAATTCTCCAACTTCTCCTCGCATCCTTGCATTTATTAAAATTAGGGTACTTCAGTGTCACGGTTCGACAGCCGTCGAAAGGGTAGAATTCTACCAACAAATTGCTGAACTAAATATATACATCTCGGTGGCGTAATGCAGTGCAGTTTGCATATAGCTGTTCGCCGTTTTCATGGCTCGTTCGTCACGGGCTTTCGTCCTGGTCGAAGGTGCCAGAGGCTCGTGAGAAAAAAAAGAAGTGGCAATGTATGTACATATATGTATATGTATTCGATCGTCGCGTGCCGCGTTCGAGGGGCCGCGTTCCGCCTCGTGCTATCGTTTTCCGATCCATCGATCCTCTCACCCTTCGCGATCGAAGATTCCTCGCGGGAGTTTTTCGCATAAAAACGATGGTTGCTCCAACCAATTTAAAAGTAATCGTACAATCTGCGAGGCTACAAATATTCCTCAACAAATGTTGATTTTTTTCTTACCCCAAAATGGTTAAATATTGGAGAATATCGATATTTGGCCAAAATTAAGAAACCGTTTCGATAGTACAAGATTGTATACAAACAAATAGGTAGAAAATATATACGAACTGGTTCGTAAATTTTTCTTTAGTTTTTTTTTTAATCTTTCGCGTCGCATTCAAATAAATAATCAGTGACGTAAACCGACTTACGCCCAGGAAAATAAAAATCTTTTGTCCAACGTAGCTCGACGTATCGCGACAAAACGGTTGGAAAGTCGTAATTATACGCGATAATAGTCGGACGATGGTTGCGAGTGATCCCAAGGTCCAATGTTCACGGGACGTTTAGAAGCGAGCGGAACATTCATGAGGCGGCCCGCGCGATTCGTCTCGCCGATTCGAACGGGAGCTTGCGTCGAACCCTTTATCGTCGTCCGAAAGCGAGCGCGTCGAATCTCACGGCCAAGCCTTTCGTGCCTTTCGTTATTTATTGGCGTCGTTATGGGCTAATAACACGTTTCGGGGCAAACTAGGCGTGACGAGGACCGGCGGCCGTCAGGAATTACGCTGCTCGCCCTCTGCGCTTTTCTCATCGTTTTCGTCCACGACTCTCCGCTACTTTCGTACCAATGCTCCCATTCGAAATTCAGCAGAAACTTCTTCAGCAGAGAAGAGTCTTTGGGTTGATTCGTTACTCAACAATTGTCTCACTCGAACCCACCCAATGTGTTCTTTCCTAATGGCTATTCGTTCATAAACTTGTTCTAATTGCAAGGTAAAATGAGCGATGCGGCGACCAACGTGTTAAACTAAAGTCGTAAATACGTGAATATAAAGGCACAGATGTAAGTTCTACACCTGATACATATTTGGTTCGTCGATTGTTCCAGGTACATAACGGTGGCCGCCACGGCGTTGAGACTGATACTAAGGAATTTCGCAACGGTGATAAAGTCAAACGTGGAAGCACCCCTTCACACGATTGGGGTGGACGTGTCGCGAGAAGAACGGTGAGTTGTAATCGTATTACTCGGTACGATCTTCAACACTTTACCGACTGGTATTCCCATTTACCTTTTGACTATGAAGGTATACGCTAAAATAATGGGTATAATGAAACAAAAATATATGTAATCGTCCACCGAGAGAATGTATATCACGACCAATATTGATATCCGTCAAGACTAGTGTCGGTGAAGTCTGTGACGGTCATTTCCATAGGACCTAACACTACCAACCAAACAAAATACCGCTTTAAAACGTGAAGTTTAACAACCCTCTTAAAATAGCGTTTCCACTTTCTGTTACCAGATACCACAAGTGCCTCTCCTGCTACGAGAAGCTTTCGGCGATCAGAGGTATCCTCCTGAAGAAGCAGTCGATGCCAGGGAAACTAGGACCGTTGTTCCGCGAGTGTTCAGTGCTGGTGAGAAGCCTCGAGTGACCACGGCTGAGTCACCACGCGAGCTCCACCGCCAGACTCGTCGTTACCTGACAAAGAATTGGGAAAGACCAAGGGAGAAGTCGATGGACGTCGGCCGCGCGGGATTGCACGGAGAACAGCCGCGCATTCGAGTTGCTGCGTACCGGGGAACGATGGCTCAACAGGACGGCACGTCGAGAATCGGTTCTTCCTTCTCCCCCCAGCTCTTTCCGGTTCCTCGTATCCAGCCGTCGACGCACCTGGAGGGACGCCAACAGCGGAAAACGTTGAACGCAAGCGATAAACGAGAATGTGGACATTACGAAACTGAACTATTATAGATAATGGAGACGAATCGTGAACTTTTTTTTTTTGGACAATGACAAGACTAATCGCCCTTTGCAAGGGCTAGCCCCGTTTTCAGGGAGAATGGGACGCGGACCGCCACGTGGAACGTCGTCGATCGGGTCCTGTGCGTCGGAATTTTATAGACTTTTTTTTTATGGAGAGTATCGCGATAAGAATTGTTGTAAAGTCTAATAGTGTATAATGTATCGCGCTATGTTATATACGGTAGGGTGAACCGCGTGACTTGTCCGTGTGTATTATTTTTGTTGCTAACGAAGCAGTTCGAATTTACTTGTTTTGGATCACAGGTGGTAGCTTTGTACTCATCTCTACCTTGAACAACCTCGAGTACGTGAATTTGTGTTGACGAATACAAATATCACACTTAAGGTCACTCAAAGGTTACGGTATCGTAGGTAATTGAGTAAGGTCACTCAAAGGTATAATAAAAACACTGTTATCCCCTAGCAACAAAACTAACAAGGATGGACAAGTTACGCGATTCACTCTTGCACGTGCGAAGAGGCATGTGTACAGGGTATAAAATATAAACGGTCGCGTCTCTCAGAGGTGAATCTAGACACCTGGATCTGTGAAGTTTCGTTGAAGGAAACCTTCCGCATAGTCAACTACGACTTTGAAATTTACAGAAAGCACATATCGCAAAGAAAATGCTTAAATTTAGGTTTTTCCAAAGCATATATTCACCAAGATTCAGATGTGGATTCACCACTGAAAGTCCAGGTGATTAATTTCTTTTTGCACCTTGTACAATGTTACATTCGAGGTTATTAGAGGACGATGCAACGTCGTTTCGTTTGATAGAGGTTCGACGAAAATGTTCTCGTGTTCCGTGTTCCCAGAGAACGTTATACCCGGTGTTTCGAAGGCCTTCTTGCCAGTCACGGCTTAATTCCTCGACGAGCACGCGAAAGTTACGTGCACGGGGAAACCCCGGAACGATTAAACGCCGACAAGCGAGTTTAATTAAGGTGTAGCTAGTATCACGTTTTTTAGGGTAACGAGGAGAGATGATGAGAATAACAAATTGTATTTTTGCAAGAGCCATTTGCGTCCGTTCACTAATAAAACAAAGAAAGGTACTCTGATCGTAGGTATGTGTTGAAACCCCCGATACGTCTCACGAATGAAAACTGAGAGAAGTTCCGACGAAGTTTGAGAAGAATAAGTTTTTTAGCGATCAAGAGAAACGATAATGTTTTCTTTTTCCGATAATAATGCTTGTTCTTTTGCCTAACGAAGAGGGTTCGAATGCCTTCCCGAGATTTACACTCGCGATTTTTGCTTCGGTTTTCGCTATTTTTGTAACGATTTTCAAATGTTGGGTGATTTTTACGACGCGAGGAAAATCGGGACGATTTAGAGAAGGAAGAGCTATCGAACGTTCTGTTACTTACAATTTCTTATGGAACGCTACTAGAAAAGTTGGGAATTGCAGTTTGGGAAACGTTGATCCACGGATTGGATCGAATTTTCCACGTTCGAGTGCAGGACGAATCGATTGATCCACGGGCGCGCATTGTCCCCTTGTCCCATTGTCATTCTTTCTCGTTCGTCCACGCAACGTCAGTTTATAGTCGTTCCCTATTCCATTCCATTTTCCGTCTGTTCACGTGGTGTTAACGTGTCATGTCGATTCACGTTTACCAGGACCTTCCTTCAATTTTTGAAAATTCGCATACGGAATCATTCTGACGTTCGACTTTGAAGAAGAATGACTTTTGAGGAAACTATCTTTAAACAAAATTAAAAAAAAAAAAAAAAGAAAGAAAGAAAAAAATTAACACTTAATGGGCCAATATCGAGACCATTTATCTCCCTCGAAAAGTTGCGGTGAAATTGTGAACGTGTGATCACTCGTGTCGATATTTTTTATGAAAATCACGTACAATAACGAACCTTCGCGTACTCTGTCGGTAAAGTCGCGCGTTTTTGCGAACACATGTCCCGATTTTCTTTAGCACTTGTACCGATACTGTGCGAACCTTTCGACATCGTGTTCCAGTGACAATTTTTGGGATCAGAGAAGCCACGACGATGGAAAGACTATTATATTTAAGTACGTTAACGAATCAAGAATGAAAGATTTTTATCCAAGAGACGAGTGTTGCGAGGTTAACTCTGGGATGAATTCTGGAGCTTAAACGCTGAGGGTGATTTTAGACCAGAGATAGGGATTATCTGGATAAAAGAATGCAAGATGAAATACAATTTTTAATTAATGATCACATAATGATACTTTCGTTGTTCGAAGAGTTCGTGTTATTCGAGTTACCTTTAATCGACGAATAACAGGTAACATTTTCTATCTTTCATCTTTCGATAACAGAAATTTTTATTTGGATAAAAACTTTGAGCGAAAGCTTAGAATTTTTTACATTTAATCGCGGGCGATTATTCGTTCGATTCACGAAACAAGATTTCACTTTTATTTTATATTCGACGAAACTCGAGCAACTACGACCCTGATACTGTATTTTGTGCGATTTTTGTATTCCTGGCGAGGGTCGTGGTTAGTAGTGTTTATAATTTTGTTAACCATGGATCTGAGATTAAAAGGAATCGTGAGATGTTAGTCTCCTTCATACGAATTTTATGAACAAACTGTTTTTATTCCATGTGATCGAGTAAAGGAGACATCTATATCCGAGTGAACGATATTTCTCTGTAGCTCCAAAAATCCTATTTAAGAAATCGAACTAACGATTTTCCACGGTATGACCTTGGAATAATCTTGAGCACAAGGTGCCAACACATGTTAAATGATACGCAGAAGGCTGTATGACCGAACACAAACAAATTGCAGATAACCTTGAAAACTCGAAGGAAGAGAGAGTTTTAAATTGTCCTTTTTTACACTTATTTTTATACTTCCGAAAGTGATTCTAAACTGGAGTATTGAAACCTGAATAAAACTTGGTTAGGACTGTACGATTTGTCTTTGTTAATTGTAATTTTACTACGTCGATTCTTGAACAAAGAACAAAAACCATAAACGCTACGGATAAATTTGACGCGAGAAGACAAATTTCTCGAGTATTCAGATCCTTCTACGATCCCGCATAATTCTCGATGGAACAAAGATGGCGGAGGTGAGAATCGGACCGCTCAAATCTCGATTCCGTAATTTTAACGCTGTTTTAATTGACCGATAAAATAATTTTTTTAAAAGTGAGAGAGTGAAAGAGAGGGAGAGAGATATATACAGAGAGAGAGAGAGCAAGAGGAAATAAACCTCGTAGGTTCCGTCCAATGTATTTTTATAAGGGAGAGTGAGTGTGCGTATTATTCCTTCCGGTCATCCACTTCCGGATGCGATCGTGCGTTTTCAAACACATTCAAACGAGTCCACGAGAGAGAACTATCGAGTTTCCGTGTACTCGTTCGACCACGATGTACATAATACAATACGCCTTCGTCGTTAAAGCCTTTGCACTCCTATCGAACAAATAATACGAGCTGCCTAACGCTCAATTAATTGTAACACACACCAAACGATATCGTAGTGCTTACGAGTTAATTAAGGACAATTGAACGTAACGACTGCAACGATTCCGATCCTACTAGCGGCGCGAACACGTCGCGATCTCTATCGTTCGATCGTGCCAGTTTCATTCATGCCGATGTAACCCAGAAATTTTAAGTTACCGTTTACGATACGATAATCAGACGATTCCGTTTGAATTCTGTTCAAGACAGTTCAAGCACACTACCTGTCCTACGCTACGCACCACACGATCACATAATACACATCAGACTTTGGAAAATTTGAATTGAAACGAAGATGTGAAATAACGATTTGGAATAATTTATTTTAGACCGGCGTTTTTAACACGGTTATTTGGAAATAAAAATAATACCTACCACTTCATTTTATTATTTGCTTCTTTTTTTTTCTACGCATCACATAAAATCAAAATGTTATACAAAATGATATCGAATTTACGTAAGATGGCCTAGCTAACCCATACAAACTGTGCCGAACATACCCCACGCAAGACACGACATAAAACAAACGATATTAAACTTCATTTGTTCGTCATACTATCTTTTTTCGTGTGTCTATAGCCACTCGTTGCGATGGAATAAAATTGTATCGACTACTACTAATAATAACAACAATAATAATTACGATACCGTGTAATCGTAACAAACGATATGCAGTTATATCGTTGCACGGATAAATCGAGGGAATGGTCGCTCGATCGTGAAATATATCACTTACTATTAACCGTCTGAGCTAGAACGTTATAGTTTTGTACGTTATGTAAATAACAATAACGATATTTTCTATATTAATCGTACTATATTCCTCGTACTACTTGCGAACGCACCAGTGCAAAGGGTTGAAGGCCTGCGGAGAATGCGCTGCGGTTGAACGGTGTGTATTTAATCATTCTTTTCTCCATGAGACGTTTCTTTTTTTTCGAGAGAATACAGGTGACGATTTGCAACATCGAGCGGAAACAAATGTTGCGCTGAGATATTCGTCTTCGATCTTTTTTGAACGTTTGTTAACGACATTTTTATTATAGTTTAAGCGATGTTTCGTTTCACCTATTAACAGATACTAGTAATTGGTATGCCTAGATTACTATACCGGATAACCACTAGTAATTTACACAACTAAATTGCCAACAGATTATCAGCAATTCGTTAAATTGCTAGTATCCGGATTACTTCCTGACAACGTTAGTAATTTAATCCGTCGACTGTAAATAATCCCGGACTGGTACCGCCATTTTGTTGCGTTTCTCCAACGCGAGTTTTGGGTTCGGGAGAATTAAAAGAGAAATGTCTCCTGCCTTCGGGAACACGAATGGAAAATTTTTAGTTGCGACGAGTGCGTGGCGGCCGATCGACTGTCGATTCATTCGCGACTAAGTTTGTAAAAATATTTTTTAAAACGCATCGTCAAACGTTGGAATATATATATAGGAAGTCTAATTTAGGGGAATTCTCGGGCGAACGCTTGGTCAATTTTGTAACGCATCGAGCTTGTCTTCTCGACTGCCTTGAACCATTCGATTATAAGTATCGGCCACGGAACGAACCGAACGCCCGATTACGAAAAAATAATAACTCTATGCGAAATTTATGAGATTTACAATTCATTCCTCCCCCCCACTGCTTCACTCCCTTTCTTCCACGCGGAAGAGATAAATTCTAGGAAAGCGATAAATAAATAGATATCGCAGCTGAACTACGGTACAATAAACAATTCGATCGAGTTATTCTATTAAAAAAATATTTTCTCTTTCCTTAACAGCCTTTTCATCGATCCTACCGATACCAGAAAATAGTACTTTTTATTTTTTTAAATCAACGCACGGTTGACTCGATTTTTTAAGATGGTGTGGGATATACTTTTTTCTCGATATCCTCTTGTACAAAAAAAGAAGGATTCCGTACGATAACCTACTGCTGTACACACTGGAGACTTGAATACGCTTTTCCAGCCCGATCGAGAGACTCGTCGATTAAATCGCCCGTGCTAGCTCATCCATCAAGTTGCCTCTATTTTTTACCCCTGAGTCGACACGAGCGATAACGGGAGGCGTGAAAAAAAAAAAGGTAAGAGGACTGATTACGAGTACCGCGCGTGGAGATCGACACGACGATCGAGATACCGTGAAACGAAGCGCAAATATTCATAATCCGTGAAATATCACGGACCGTTCTAAAACGAGCCACACGCGGCGGCTGTTTGCATCAGGATTACGTATTCATAGGATTAACGCGAGCCCTTTTAGGGGTGGCAGCAACCCCTTCGTTCGATCAGGAAAAATCATTCCAACGGATGCTGTCGTCGAAGAGAACGCTGCGTTACGAGAATCAGCGTGTATTAATAGTAAGTGCTTCCGTCGGAACTCGAAGAACGACTAACCAAAGTTTCGTTTGGATCGGAGGAAAATAGTGGAAGCTACAGAGTAATAGGTACATACGTAGATTCACAAAATTACGTAGTCTAAGTTTGGTGTATGGAGGAAGATGTTAAAAAAATTCAATTCGAACGCAATCAATTCTAGGCTAGAATTATAAACTCGCAAGAAGACTTGCAAAAAGTCGGTGAAATAAATAGTGCACGTATCGAAAAATCATAACTCTCGATTGGCTAAAGGGATTTCGATGATCGAAACGGGAAACTGTGTATCTGCAGGAGAAGAATTTAAAAAAAAATATATAAAACCATTCCTAAAGAAGAATTCCTAAAGAAGAAAAATGATCTCGACGAGACTGGAAAGAACGAAGTTGGAAAAACTTTCTTAATTCCACAGCATTCCTCCTTCGAAATAGACCACATCTTAACATCCTTCCTGTCTAATGTTAACCGATACGCTTCTTTCTTCGATGCTCGAAAAAAATGGGCCAACATGCAGCACGAAAAATTCCGTTCTACGTTTCCCTGGACACCTTCTCAGGTGCGGCCAAGGATTCGTCGCACAGTAGCCGTTGCATCAGGTGCATTGCGCGGCGCAACGAGAATCCTCCCACGTGAACGGAACGACAGACCAGGCTGTTGTTGTGACGGAGATAAGTTAAGCCCTCTTCTTGTCACCACCTCGAGCGTCGAAAATGCTGTTTTCTCACAAAACGCCGGCAACAATGCCACCAAAGACGACGCGAACGACGACTACGACAGGGCCAAGCCCGCGTAAGCGGATTATCCCTAACCTTAGAAAGCGATACTCTCCGGCGCACCCGTCAACGATACACGCACACCACCGTTCGCGTCTTCTTCATTGTCAGCGATCGTTCGAAGCCATTCACCTCATTTTCATCTTCGTTTTTTTTTTACCTTCCCTCCGTTTCCTCGTCTTGGCTCTCATTCCTGGGATTATTGGCATCGTACACTCTACCGTGTGTAATCGCTATCTCCTCGAGATCTTCCTCGGAGGGAGGAAGTTCATTCTTCTCTTTATCGTATTCTCGTTTATTTTCTGTTTTTTTTTTCTTTTTTTTTTCTTTTTTAAAGGGGCTTCTTTGTGCGCACCGAGGACGTAACACGCCGCGCGCGATACGGGGCGTCGATGGTCGAAATCGACGCGTAATAGTTCCCAGAAATTTTTATCTCGTGAATTTCGAGCTTGTTCCAAACAAGTTCCAAACTGGGGATTTCGTACATCCGAAACTATTATTGAATTGTATCTTCGTTTTATCGCTCTTTTATAGTTATGAAGTGACGACGTTCGGCTGTTTAAAATGTTACGCGGTTGGGCATTTGGTGCACGTGTCTTAAAAAAGAAAATAGTATTTACGGTGGCGATAACGAAAGCGAATATTCGAATCTTCATTCGCCTTTCGCGAAATCATTACGGACGGTGAAAAGTGGATTTATTATGATAACCCTACGTGTGCGCCGCACCTTTAGCTTTCGAGACAAGCGTGTTTAGTATCCGACGTATACAAACGAGTCGACTTACTATATTAAGGGATCTCTGCGTAATTCCTATCATATCAGCATACGGTCGTGAAATATTCGATATACATCATTTCCCCGCGGCATTCTTTCCGGATCACCTTCAGTCGCCAAAAATTCGCTTAACAACAAATACGTCCACGAATCTTTGATTTACCATTCGGAACGTGTATTAAACAGGGTGAGTAAGAAAGGGTAAACAATGGCCTCGAGCAAGCCAACGATCGCTTCGACCTGGATCCAAACGGACCAAAGGTTGAAAAATAACGAAACACAGAAGGGAGCTGGAAACATCTGACGCATCCAGGCCCCCAAAAAGTCCCGCGGAAGAACTGCCAGGGTTTCGATTTCTTTTCGCAACTCGACAAAAGCCTAGACAACAGGCCAGGGACGAGATGTTATCGATTAACTATGCGAAAGCACCGCCTCTCCTCTCGCGTCTCTTTGTCCCCAACGGAGTTCGCGAGTATCCACCCCTCCTCGAGCCAACCCCCTCTGCACTGAACTTCGCGTGCACCCTGTAGATCCGGAGGGCACGGAGGGGGGTTCGATCACCCCTAAGGGTAGGTTCACCCCTCGCTAATGGCCAATCGTGGCTCGTGCACGCCCAGTGACGTCACCCTTGCCCCTCTGCACTGTAATTAGCCAATCCCGACGCAGAGTGGACGACATCCAACCCCTCGTCCACGATTATATTTACGAACCAATGATTTCTACAGTATTTCAACGATTCTGTGTGTGTGTGTGTGTGTGTGTATGCGAGAGCGGAGGAGAGGGAGAGTGTCACGCGTGTCGTGTGTCCAAATTGCGAAAGAAACAGGATCGACGCAACCGCCCCTCCCCTGCCTCTATTTTCCTGTTTTGCAGGTTCGAGCTTTCAATCCTCTCCTGTCTCCATCTTTTTCCACGCTTTCCCACCCTTCGTTCTCGTTTTTCTTCGCTAAGTTTTCGTACGGCAACCGTCAACGGTGGTGCAATCGCGTAGTTTGTAATCCTTATAAAAAGTGTATCTCGGAATTTTGTATAATATAACGAATAGCATCAAGAGTATTCGAAAAGTGATAATTCAGATTTTTATTTATTCGAGAAAGCAACTGGACTCGTTCACTCGAAACAGGATACACCGTATATTTTCTTATGATCGAATCCAAGAATTTCCTTAGACCGTGTTTTTGTCCAATTTAAAGATCGAAAATGCGAACGATGCGATCAATTTTGTTTAGAGAAACTGTTGGGCACAATGACTTTTCGGCATTACGATAATAGTGTTTCACGTGTTGCTAAATTAAATATCGCACGAAACAATTGTATAGAAGAGCTGTATGCGACCCAGGCAGAGCCAGATTCTTGATAGTTTGCTCGCGAAGAATACGTAATAAATTAAAAAGAAATTCACAGAAAGTGGGTCGAAGGAGATTCTAAAGGACTAAAAAAGAGTCGTTTTCGTGCGACTGAAGGCGAAGGGAGATCGCCCCCGTTCCCCCGAACCGCGACCAGCCGTTGTCACAAAGAGGAGAGACGTTGAGCGAGTTTTTCTTCCACCGGTATCGATTCAAGACGGCGTATAATTCGATATCGATACGGTAATCCTATCCATACGAGGCACACGCAAGGTCTCGTCACGTTGATCGCCGACCACGCGCATCGGTTGACAAATGCTGTCCAATGCTGTCCGCTCTGGTACGCCTTGCGAGTTGCCAGACCATTGTTTCTCAACTGATGGACGACTGACACCTCGAAGTGGACGATGATACACTATCCGATTATGATGACTATCTACTTTTGGGAGGCGATAACCATTATGGCGTCTCCAATTACATATTTAGTTGAATGGGGTTTCAATGCTGTTTCCCAAACACCGACTATAAATTTTAGGATAAGGTGACTTGAGATCGTACATCTGAAATTAGAGCCAAATTATCTCTCAAAAATTACAACTAAACATTATTAAACTTTGCAAATATTAATTATCTCAAGGTTGGCATAAAAATTTTAAATTCCACGTAGCGTATTATATCTACATCTTGTATTAAAATTATAGGAAATATTTAATTTTCATGTATCTCTAGTTTGTTGTATGCTAAGTTAAAATTACAAGCAGACTGCGGATATTTACGCATTTATGACAAATGTAAACATACAAGAATATACAAGATCTGTACAAATGCATAAACGTATCCAAATCAAAATAAAATACATGTTGCAACATTGAGAAGACGAAAATTACTTTAAGTTTCAAAACATTCGCAGTTCAATTATTCTAAGTAATAAATATTTTTTTTTTTTTTCATGTGTCTTTCACATTTCTTTATTAATGTCTTACCACCGCTTGGGTTTTCTTTAATTAATTGGATTATCATGCAATTTTAAACTCTCAAAAATTGAAGGGGGTGGAGGATTAATTAAAGAGTGGATCCGACAAAGGGGTCATTTAGATAAAAAAAAGTTGAGAAACACTGCGTTAGACGATAACGGTTCAGGCAGCCTCGAATGCTGACTGCTCGCGAGCGCCGAAGCGAATTCGCGGTGTCACGGGACATTATTTCAACTCGATCGGACAACTGTTGCAGTTTCATCATCGACCAGGCAGATAGAACGACAACCTTTCTTCGATTTTCTAACGGGCGAAACGTGACAATTTGACGTATTAAGAAACAGCATCTGGCAAAATTGAACGAGCAGACACGGCCTGGAAAAATATTATTTTGCTCCTGACTTTTAATAAACTTTGTATGATTACAATATTTTCTATTAATTTATTCGCGTTTATTCACGCAAGCCAACCTTAACTTTTTATTCTCCTGGCTGAGACTATCTATCTATTCGTATTTACACTGATATACTACGAATTGATCGTAGTTACATAAATATGGCAAGTAAACTACGAATTGCATCTGGGAATCAACGTGTTAAAACTACAATTAAGTTGAAGTAAATTTTTTAACGAGAGATCCGAGTTTCTTTGAGAGTTCGTGTATAAATCGTGGCTAGTAGAAGAGCGACAGGCAAGCTCGACCGACACTTACGTGCACGCGCCCCATGGAATCGAGCACGTGCTAGGAGTTCAGTTTCTTACGCACGTCTGCCAGCTGCAAATATCGTGCAGAGGTCCAACTAACTTAAATGTACGCATGCGGAGCAATGAAGAACACGGGATCCATCTGGCGTGTGCGTGACCTCTATGAATTATCCTGGCCCTAAGCCGACTTTCGCGATTTCCTATTTCGTCGTTTTCAGTTACACGTTTCAGAGTTTCAGACGTTCACCTCGCGATGAAATTGCGAGCCGTGGCTGCATTCAAACGGGAGCCTAATAAGTTTCCTATTGTTATTCAAATATCTCTTGGACGATACGAAGAAATTCGTAGTGAATCGACAAACTGGAACCTAACCTTCCCAAAGAACATCTCCTGTTCGAAATCTGAATACGTAATGAGATTGGAAAGGGTTTAGTCGAACAAGGAGGCCAGAACTGTCTCAAAACCGATTCATTCTACAGGGTGTCCCAAAAGTGTTGTAACGCATTGCAAGAGGTGGTTCGGGAGGTGATTTGAAACAACTTTTTCCTTAGCGAAAATGTTGTCCGAGGCTTCGTTGAGGAGATATTAACGGAAGACACTGACCAATCAGAGCGCGAGTATGCCGGTGGAGCGGCCGCGGTAGCGTATGAGCGCAGCCGCCTAGCGCGTAGCTTCGCTACCATGGCTGCTCAACGGTATACGCGCGCTCTGATTGGTCGCGGTTTTCCGTTAATATCTCCTCAACGAAGCCTCAGACAACATTTTCGCTAAGGAAAATGTTGTTTCAAATCACTTCCCGAACCACCTCTTGCAATGCGTTACAACACTTTTGGGACACCCTGTATAGTCCATCGTTACAATCTAGACTCTAGATTCTAGAGTATCAACTATATTCTCTATTTTACAGGTTAATTTAGTGTCGTACGGGTGTAAGTATAAATACTCTGTTAATACTACTTACGACGTGAATGCTATTTCATTTTTAGATAGAGAACTGTGAATGAATTAAAACTTACCAATAAGTGGTTGAATCTACAAGGTCGCATCCCCACGAAGAAACATGGTGTATAAATCATGTCAAGTGTCCTCGCTGGTTCCCCCACTTCACATGGAACGATTTCCTGCTCTCCTAGTCGTGACTTTATGCAAAGGTTACACTTGTCAATCACAAATTTAAGAAACTCTCGCGTTTTAGATCCGTTGTCATTGTTACATAAATGTGAGACGATTATCACTATAATTCGCGACACACAAAGTTGCTTGGTCGATCGGAAAAATACATTAGTTCGAAACGATTCGGAAGATTCTTCGATCGAATAGTTTCGGCGGTGCCAACCGCCCCGGCACGCGACAACGTTGCCGTTTTTCGTCTGCATTGGGCATATACGTAGGTGCGAGAGAGAGTGCGCTACAGATACGTCCAACAAAGAGGGGATGATGTTTCTTCGAAGAATACGCCTAGCGACAGTGAGAACCGGCCAATTATTTGTGACGAGAGGTTAGTCGTTTATACGTTTGACCAAAGAGAATACCTGAACACGCGATTGAAAGAAACGATACAGTGACGGCATTCGAAATGTGTTTCAAAACGCTTTTAATTGGTAAGCTAGCTTCGTTCCTACATTAATACACTAGTAGTGACCATAGAAATTGCATTCGTAGTGACTTTTATTTCGCTCTCTAGAACCTTCGATAGAAGCCATATTACGCATTGACGATTACGAGCACAATGCTCAAGATCGATATCCATTTCGTTTACGATTCGTAGCTTCGATGGTGTTTCATTGGGTATATAAATAAATAGTAAAATTTGCAAGTAGAATTATTCAAGTTTATTCAAATTATTATGCAAGGAAATTAATTCTTTTTATTTCAAATAGATTGCGTCTACCCACAACGCTGACCAGTGAGTGGAACGAGAAAATAGCGGGAAAACAAGCCAAAGCTTGTGCGAAAGGTCGTTCCAGCGACAAGATGGAAAGGAGACGATTAAATGAAGCGCAAGATTTTCGCAGAGGACAAAGAAACATTCGGTGAGTGATTCTGACGATGCTGTAAAAATTGAAAGTAGAATCGATTGCGAAATTAACAACTTAACGATTGGTGACGCGATATACCGCGTCGAATCCGGATAATTCGATCAGCTACGGATGAATCGGTGAACACTGCGTTAAATCTGAATAACTTTTTATGTTTTCTTCTCACATATACCGGGTGCTTCATAATATTTACACATAACCATAACAATAAATGTAGAAAATTTTAAATGTATACATACTTTCTATAACCACATACATTAGTTCGATACAATTATGCAAATTTATTATTTGAACTTTTGCAATTTCAATGTATATATATTGAAATACAGAAATTACAGAAATTCAACCACTAATTTTGCACAACGTAATTTCCTTAAACTAAAATTTAAAAGTAAGAGCATTTATAGAGTTACTAAATAGACTTTAATTTAATATTCCAAAAATTCTTCTCCAATTTCAAAAATGATTCAGCTGATCCACTTTCAATACTCCATTCTGCACATATTATTTGGCACATAATATATTATCTGAAAGGTGGTTTGTAACTTATTGGTTGAGATAAAAAATCGATTGTAAAATGAAAACCAAGTAGAGGAAAATGATGGCCAGGTTGAACATTGAACTGAAGAGGTTGAAAATTTAATGAAAGTAGATGAGAAATGAAACGAAGGGCGGGAGGAACGAAGAAGGGAATAATATGAACCGTTGCGGCGTAGACGGATAAGTTTCTTTTGTGCGGTTTTGCGTCCGATGCTCCGTTGCCGTTTTCTCGTTGTTGTTCTCGTTGTTGCTCGTCGATGCACGATCACCGTAACCAGCGTCCACCTTCATTCACGGGGACAAAGTAACCGTGTAATCGAGCCTCTCCGAGGAAGCTTCTTCCGATCCACTGTCTTTTTTCTCTTTACTCCCCTCCTTCCATCTTCGGTTCCATTCCATTTTTCGCGGCCAGGCACATCGCTAGATCGAGGCCACGTTCAGACTCTCTAGGACCCAAGTCGACTTCTTCAAACGCTGATCTATGAAAGTTTTTATTGCGTTCAGGGTAATTTTCCAGCTTTGAAACACTGTTTTTAGTCAAACTAAAATTTTCTCTCGATGCTTACGATATTGCAACGAGGACATTGGAAGGGGAGAGCGTGTTGGTTCACTCGAAGAGTTCGTGACTCCTGAAGCAGCTTGTCGCGTCAAAATAAACATCTGCGTCCTCGATCCTTGGAGGACCTCTTCAGAACTCTTCGACAACCTCCGTGAAGAGGTCCCGAAGGGTCAGCTTGCGCAAACAGGATCGGCAAACAGACACGGGACGGTATTTTCTATTTCCGGCGTGGAGCACGCGTGGAAAGTCAAACAAATGATCGATGGATTGGTCGGTTTTCTTTTGAACTTTTCCAACCGTAATCCGGGAAAATCGTTCGATACGAACACGGCTGACAGAGCTTTAAAGAAAAGAAAAGAGAATTTCGATTCAATCTATTGTTTCGAGGTATCGGAAGACCCTTAAAACACCGAAGACCTCGAAACAGGCATCGCAGGAATACAGGACACCGTTCACGGGAATTCCCTTCGACGGTGCTCGATTAAACGCAATTACCTGTAACTGGAATGGACCGAGAATAAAAACTGACATTTCCAGGCCTATAGTTCCATCATCAGGTGAAAGGAAGTTCGGTTGTGAACCGATTGGAACGAAACCCGGGATCAAAAAAGTATCCGAAGAAGGTACCCACCACGGTGCCATTTAAACGGTTTAACGTGGGTGTAATTGAAAGGCGCGTAACGGCTGATTACGAGGTCCCGAAGGGGGTCCATTCAGTCGAGGGGCACAAAGGTGCGTCGCCCGTCGAAAACAATGGCGGCCCTGCCACGAACACAGCATCGGCTTGATTAAAACGAGAATTAGGGAAATAAAGCTGCCCGTTCTAATTGCGCCTAGCGGCTTATCGCCTGGCCTTATGTTGGCCTGACTGGGCTCCAGATTGCCAACTACGTTTATCAGGCTTGACGTACGCGCCCCCCGGTTCATAACCTGTTTCAAAACGCAAATTGTACGAGACAGATTTTTGTTTGGGCTGAATTCTAGCGTCGAGCCTACGTCTGAGTGGAAAGCCACCGGTGGAGATCGTTGGCAAGCTCGGTGTACACCTATACTTTTTTGTTTTTTCTAATTTGGTATAAACATTAATTCTGTGTTGCTATATTCAACCATTTCTGGACTGTAGAGCAGGTAAAAATAGGTATATTTGGGGAATTTTCTTAAGATAAATGAAGGGATTGATCGAAATTCTGTAAATAGGTATTTATTAAACTACCAGTCTACATATACAGGATGAGTCCGAAGAACACCTAAATTTCTATGTGAAACGAATCGAAAATATAGCCAAATGAATTTTAAAGCCAACCTAAAATATTCTTTAAGTTATCAAAACTTGAGTAAATTTTTTTCTTTAAGAAAAAAAAAAAAAGAATTACGAAAAACATTTAATATTTGGCCTTCTACCAGACCAGAGAAGTGTTATCATTCCTATTAATTAGTCCAGAATCGTTTCTTGGTTACAAGATTTCCCAGCCATTTTGATCCAAATATTCTTGAAGTGGCGCATAGGAATCAGATTAAACATCATAGTATAATATCTGCCTTGGCGATCGGATAGCAGCCCCTAATTCCCATGTTCGACGATTCGTCTTGCAGGTGAAAAAGGGGTCCGCACATTCGCAGAGAGCACGCTGCCAGAGCTTGAGGAGACCTTACGTAGGCGGACAGTTCAGCACCGGCTGCGCTTTACGAGCCCGTTCTTCCTCCCCGCCGACGGCTGTGCACAATATACAAAACGTTAATATCCTGCGACGAGGAGTTAATGGACACGCGGCACGGAGCTTCCCCGTTACGTAGGTAGGCGCAGATAATATATAGTTGATGTAACGAGGTTATAACCGGGTGCAGGACGGCCAAGCAACCCCTTTCGTCCGTTTTGCGTGCCTCCCGTTAAACGTGACGAGGACAAATTGTGAACGCCTCGTGTCCCTTTCCTCCCTCCCTCGCTAGCGACCCCTCTTTCTTTTCGTGATGGATGGTCCTACCAGGTGATGCACCCTCTAGTTAAAAACCCACCCCCGTGGAAATCTATCTCCTTTCCCTCGGTCCCCGTCTACGCTCGAACCTTTTCGCTTCTTCCTCCTTATCTTCCGACACTCCACGGTGGACCGTAAACCCCAAAAGATGCCCACTAAAGAGGAACAAAAGATTTCTGTTAGTTAAACTTAATGTAAAACGGATGATTACGATAGCTGGAATCATCAGGGACTTTGCAGGTCAAACTAAAGAGCGAGGAGTCTTTGTCGACGAAATCGGGAGAAATGATTGATTATTAGTGAGATTAGGTGCCGAATCACTTGGAACAATGTTTTGTTAACGCTTCAACTTGCGTATTTAGAAACAGTTTAGTGTCTCTAACCTGGAAGAGGATTTTCTACATTAGATGATGTCACAGATCCAATTCGACTCGTCCCCATTCAACTATGGGCGTATTCTTCTCTTCTTCTCTCGATTTTGGAAGCTAGCGATGACTCGTGTCTCCGAGTATTTAATCGTCTTCCATTCGTTCCGCTACGAGGGCGTGTTCATGAAAAGCTCGTTGTCATCGGACAGCTCGTACTCTTTTGGGTCCCGTTTTCCATGGGGTCGTGATTTCCAGGGATCCTGATGGTTAATCGTTGGATCCGTGAAAGAATGATATATAACCTCGGGTCGTTGGCTTCTGCGAATCTAAATCGTCTAAGAAAAATATAGAATACTATAAAATATTATTAAGGAGCCGTAACGCTGTAAAATTGGTTTACAAATTGATTTTTTCTTTTTTATCGCATTTCTTGGAAAATGTACGAAATTCGAAAATGTTGTTCGAAACAGTTAGAAGATAACGGTTAGAAGTTAAACGTAACAGAACAACGAATATAAATACGTCTACCTAAACTTAAATTATAAATTATAGAATATGAAATCACAGAATTAATTTCTACATTTAATATAATTGCATTGGAAAAATGAAAACAAAAAATTCATTTAAAATATTTGAAATTCATTTAATATATTTGCATCGGAAAAATGAAAACAAAAAATTCATTATTTGATAGTGTCTCAGCAGAAGGGCCCAACAAGCTTCGATTCTTTTTCTACGCCTGAGAAAATATGAATTTGCGTGAATATCTGCAGTCCAGCGATAGATAAAACTATGGCTTTGTATCAAATATAAAATCTAAATGCACCCGAGTTTTCGCGTTCCTATCGCAACAACAACCTAAATATTCAAACACGCGATGCCTGAGGAGAGTTGATCGGCGGTTGTACGTCTACGGACTTCACCCTAGATGCTCGACGAGGTCGTAACACGTTTTTAGGCGAGTAATTTTAGAAATGGATTGCCCCGATCCCTCGACGATCTCGCGGCGAAAGGATTTCTCGGTAGAAGGTGTCGATGTCGCGGAAAACGGTCGTCGTTTCCCACAAGCGGAAGGAGCGTCATTAATCGGGCACCAGCAGACATCAGAGACGCCTGGCAGGAGAAACAAACATCAGCCGAGCCCACGGTGCCTTTTATTATCGGCGTAAGCGCGGTTTTTATTACGACGAAAAACTGTTTGGACTTCCACGGAGGCAGGAGTCGTCGGAACGTTACGCGCGTAAAACGACGCTTTGACTGGTGCCGACGGACCGTTCGTCCCTCTGCGACTTTTGTCATCGTCTGGCGTTGATGGAAATTCACGTCGACAGCCTCTCTTCGCTAGGCTTTGAGTACAGTGGCTAACGAAAGTATTCGAACGCTTATATCTACGAATTTCAGCATATCGATTATAGGATTTGGGATTGTAGGTATGATCGAGGGTGGCGAATAAATTAGACGCGTGAGAAATAGTAAATAGGATGCATTTGAGAATATGAAATTGAAGAAGTATAAGAAGACTGACGCGACACATTCGCACGCGCGATAGTTACATCGACGCGACACGACATCTCGCGAAGCCGCCCAAACAACGTCGAACACGTCGATAGATTATTCGTTCGACCGATGCGTCCACCGATCGAAACATGATCTCGTGACAAGAATGTACGTAAAGTGCCGGTACGTTTAGTGTTAACATGGCAAATAAATTACTCTCGGGAATTTCTACTAATTGAACGGAACCACTTGCGACAAAGGGTCGGTTCTAAGCAACGTCCGGTGTCCAGTCCGCGAAATTAGGGATATAGCAAAATTGCCCGTGAGTCCAGCGCCCGTAGGCGGTCAGTTTCGCCCGGATTTCTCTGGTGAATGGTAAGAGGCCGAACGGTCATTCCTCCTTTCGTTTTCTTTTCCCCCGGTAACGCTTGTTGAAAACGTTACAATTCGCGGGGCGGCTTTTTTCGGCGAATGCGCGTGTACAGGCGCAGCTGCGTTACTTAATTGACAAAAAGCCAACGCCACGGGAATCACCTTGTACATTTTCCCTCCCTCCGCTTGTAATTTGATCAAGAACCCCGTTGACGCGCGACACTGTTGACATTTGGTTATTTTGACGTCAAGCTGAGATCCGTCGATTCGCGTGACGCTCACAGGGCCGCACACCTAACCCTTCCACTTCTGGGGCCCTTCGAGACCGCCCGTGGATCGCTGCTGCTCGGACCGACGGGGAGAATTGCGATAGAATGCCAACGAATTAACGAACCGCGTTTCGAAACAATCTTCCGTGCGGAGCAATTCGACTCGTCACGCCTGTCGTCGCATGGGAAATTGTCGTTCGTTGTTTCTGTTTACCATTCGACAGGAACCGTGCCCAACCGTGCCCAACCGTGCGTGCTTCTAGAAATACAGTAGAATTCCCGTTATAGGAACGAAATTTTCGTCAACGTCCGAATTGGTGACCTAGAAAACACCCTATGTATCTTTATTTTAGTTTCCACGCGAAAGGGTAAAATTCGAAATTTCGAAATGGAAGAAAGGCCGCAGAGGTGGTTAAATAAAGATTCCGTTTGATCTCGAATATCAGATTTTCTTATATCCTCCCGCGCCGAAAATTTAACCTCGGGACGGACCCGCCGCGAAATTTAGCACCTAGGAGACAGTTACGATGCGCATAGAAGATTCCAAGACGCGTTTCGCTAAACCGCTAATTTCACAGTCGTTTAAGCGACGATAACTCATCGAGATTTACTACGCCGAGCGCCGCAGCAGATTTGACATCATATTCCATTAGACTCGAAGCACCGACCGACGGAGCTCGCGATTTTACGAGCCCCTTGGCTTTCGCGAATGAAACTGTTTTCGTTACTGTCCACGTTATTTATTTTTTTTTTTTATTTATTTTTTTTTTTGATCGTGCGTAAACTAAACTCTGTTAGGGGGGAATTTTATATTAAATTATTAATGCAACTGAAGGATTCATTCTTCGATACAGAATCAATCTTTATTCGCGTTTTAAGTATCGATACTTGTTCAACTGTGTTTGTTACGTTACTTGTACTTGGTTAATAATTTAAACTTTTGTACTGGGTCCGAACAGCAAATGGCAAATGGAAACTTAAAATGTACATCTTAATACGCATCTGTGCGAAATATGGGTTCAATTTACCGTTTAGTTTGTTAGATACGATCACTTGAATTTTGTGATTTTTCGTAAAATTTGAGAGGAAGCTTATGGCAGCCGACAGAAAAATACTAAAAGCAATTATTCAATTGTATTTCAAACATTCAGGTTTTGAATGTTACGAGACGATCGGAACTGTGGTGATTTTTGACCAAACAATCTCAAAGACACTTTTTTTCGATTAAACGCAAAAATATTTTACGTGGGACTAAATCGAACAATGCACGAAACAATTGCATGCAATTCATATATTACGTACAAGAATTGTAATACCAAAGTTCAGCGTTAAATAACTCGTACTGCGAGTTGAAGGAAACGTTTGTTTGCAAGAATTCGTTATTTCGAAAATTAGAGGAAAGTCGAATAGGAGCACCTGGCGAAGAAAATAAAAGAAATCGGACAGCGGAAACGATGATCCAGTTATTCGCGGCGAATCGACGTCTCCCCTCGAGCCGTCCGTTTCCAAATGATACAAAAGTCGCATAGTTCTCCTCTTTGATGGTCGCAATGGAAGCGGAACCGACATTTGCATCGGCGTGGAATCGCGCCGCTGGGCCTTTCCATCAAAATTCACCACGAGAAAGCAGGGTGAAACAGGTCCGGAACGTCCGCCTTATTTTACTTTCCAAAAATGCGCAAAGCATCGACCAGATCCGTCAGAGCTGTCGTTGAAGGAACCGACAGCGGCACAATAAGGCCATTCGTATCCTCTTGCGCATGCGAATTACACGGATCAAGGACCATCAATGACCATCGATCATATTTGTGCACGGACACGTTGACGCGTTTTTCAAAAAAATCCGTTCCGACTCCTGTCGGGGTTGAAGTGTTTGAATTTGAAGCGGTGTGCTCGATAAACATATTTCAACTGTTTCTATTAATCTTCCAACAAACGAGACACCGAAGCGATTTTAGAGATACATTAAAAGATATATATTTACAAATGAGTAAAATTCTTTGTTCAAAGGACTGGACAAGGATTGGTTCATCTTAGATTCGTGTGCCTATACCGTGCCCTTTTGAAAATGTTTAGACTTCCATCTATAAATATCGTCCAATGAAGTCTCCAAGTTCCTTTTAAAAGATATACTTATAAATGAGTAAAATTCTCTTCCTATCGATCTAATTTTTTACTAAAAACATCTGCAAACGCAAACCCATCTTGAACTCCAGTGGCTTTGCTGTGGCCCCTTAAAAATTTGTCAGCTCAAAGGCTACATTTCGGAGATTAAAGTTCCGCTATCTGGGAAGACGTTCTTTAGCAACCGCGGCCAAGTCCGGTGCAACAGAAATTCACGATCGAAGCAAGGATGGGTAATAAATACAGTCAAAAGCCCGTCGAGTCGTCGATTTTTCTTTCACCTTGTCGGCCAGTGTCCAGCTTGAAAAGTCGATTGCGAGGTACCTGTTCTTCCGCAGGGGGGCGAAGAATCGCGTTCTGGGAGCGAGAGACTGTCGTTTTATTTACCATTCAGCTTCTGGGCCTAAGGAGTAATCGAATAAGAGCATCGTCTTGAGAAAGGTGGACGAATGAAAGGCGACGAGCTGCGAGCAATGGCGTGACGGGAAGTCGTTTCGTCAATGGCCACCGTGTATAGGCGTCCTCGACAATGCGATCCAAGGGAGAAACCCCCTTGATCTGGCCCGTACGAACGTTCTCGAGGTGTAAATGGCACGAAATGGCATTAAAGGGACTCTCTACCTGCTGGACACTTTTCAGCCAGAGCCATCTACGCCGCTCTCTGTCTCTCTCCTCTCTTTTCTTTTTTTCCACTCTGTAAGATTGAAACGTAACGATGACGCATCGTGGCCCCCATTCACGGGGACAAGGGTACCCAGGGGCCGCGTTGGCGCCCCTTCCAGGAACTTCTTCCTTTCCTTTTGCTCCTTCTCGCTTTCCTGTCCATTCATGCTCGCCGTGGTCATTCTTCGCGATCTCCTTTTCCTTTTCTCGGATCCTTTCGCCGATGATAGACGCGACTGGCTGCTGAATCGAGAACCGAACGGCTTCGTCGTAAAACGGGAGCTTCTCGTGTGAGAAACGGTCCATAAGGATTTCGGCGGACCTGTCCCAGAGGCAAGAATGTTTGTAATCGATGGAAATTACGGGCTCGTCGTCCTGAAATGAAAGGACGACAAATTGGCGCGAAACGACCAAGGGAAGTTCGTCGTAATGCTCGTAACTTCCGAGTCGGCGGGTTCCTCGCCTCAAAACTACCATTTTCGGCCGAAATCTACAGGATCATGTAAAGGAACACTTAAAAATTGTAGGTCCGCCAAAGTAAAGTTTCTCCGACTCAAAGCATGAGTTATTTAATACAACTCCCAATTAACGCTCGATCTTCCATTTTCCATAATTGGAATTATCATCGAAGCCGAAGCTAAGCCAAGGTAGAGAGTCCGTCGTTCCGCGCGATATTACGAATCAATTCCCAGCCATAACCGTGAAAACACATCCGTTTGGCATAGATCAAGAGGATCCTGTCGGCAAACAGGATAGCGTTACAGATTCCTTAAAAGAGATCGTAGCTTCGGGTAGCTGAATGCCAGCAAAGAGGGCCGTAGGCGAAAACAGAATGGCTCGAATTGGAGCTGGGGAATCAGAGGATTATCCGGGCTGAATGCATCCTCCGTGGTTTCCTTTCTCGTCCTTCCTGCTACGAGCGCGTATCCGCCTTCGAAATTCAGAGGATCAAAGGTGAACGGCCCAAAGAGGACGCTAATCCGACGGGTACATGCACTTGGGCATTTCGCGCGCGTGTGTGTGTGTGTGCGGGTGTGTACCTTGCCCTGTCGAGGCATACGTGACGGCGTTATGAGATCTCGATCGCGTGGGAGGGTCCTGTTTACACCTAGGTAACGCAACGGCGATTCAGAAGCTCTATAAGTCGTGAAATTGACCCCATTAGCCGTTGATCTCTCAACAATTTTTGGACTTAAACAATACGATGTTGGTGATTGTGACAACAACTTAGGAATTACAAGTTATACAAAGAAGATATGAACGAATGGGTGAAATATCTACACGTTCAATCTTTCCAAACACAAAAATATTGATCATTACTATTTCGTTTTTGTAATAGATTGCAATAAATACGAGATAGTTGAAAGAAAAGAATACTCTTGGCCACTACGAGTTGCGAGGGCAGAATTCTACGTTCCCCAGTAACATAGAAAATACGTTCCTCTTGTGTGGTGGAGTCCACTCGATGGCACCCCTGTAGGTTGCCCCATGTATAAAAGTTTATACGCGAGGAATGCTTGAACTCTAGCTTGTTATGGGTAGGGCTGGAACTACTTCTCAAATTACATTTATTTATCTCGATAGCGAGCGGAATTAACCCGTACCAAGTACTTCCATAGTATCCTATGGAGAGGGTGAAAGTATCTTCTTCAGAGGGTGAAAGTTTCTGGGTGGTGCACGTTCTGGGCACGATAAAATCGTCACTTTCCAAAACTCGATTCTCTGATCACACCGAACCCACCGCGCGCAACAAAATTTCTTAACCATCGCCGAAAGACCTCTCCGTCCTCCGGCCATCTGTCCAGGAGAGCACAGTTTCCGAATAACGCTCGAGAAGGAATCCATAGAGCCCTATCCGAAGGAAGCATAACTGTTCCTCGTCACTGTTTTAGATTCGCTGTTGAGCCCCGGTGGCATTCGGAGTCACGGGCCAACGGGCGTCAAAGCGAGTTAACGTCGAATAAATCAAAATAAAAGGGGGGCAACTGGATGCCCCGCCGAGCCGTCGGCCCGGAAAGATCAGGGGTGCCCTTTCACGAATCGAAAGAGTTACCTGCTCAACGTCCCGGCCAGGTTTCCTCCACCGCGCGCAGCGCACGCTCGCGGGGATCCATGGTCCGTGGGCATCGACCAGTGAAATTTTTATTAATGCTCGTGAACGGTCTCGCGCCTCTTTGCTTCTCCGGAGGGCGAGATACGTCAAACGTCGTTAGAGCAGTTACAGAGATCGTTTAGAGCAACGAAACGAACGTTAGTCGGTTAGGTTATCAGCTATTCGGAGGGTGTTCTGGTTCAGGCGGCCGAAAGATGCTCATCTGGAGTTTCTTTTGTAAAACTGGAAAGGAATCGTACGTGGGTCGCAGCGTCGACAGTTTTTAGCGACGATTAGGCCGAACGCACACGGGCGCAACCGATTTGAAATTAGTGTCGCGAACCGTTTGCGCTTTTTGGTTTACCTACTCCGCTATCTTTGTTTTACCTAGATCCACGGTCGCATGCAACCACATAGTTTCGGAGTGGTTTGAAACTGATCAGTTGCGCTCGCGTGCGATCGGTCTTAAACGACGCGTGGAATCGTTTGGGATTTTTCAACAAACGTGTATAAGCGGGAAAAATTAACCGTAGTTGATGCACCAGTGAACGTAGCAGGAAAGAATCGTAACGAGACATCGATCTTCGTGAATCGAACCTAGGGACGTGACGTGGTTTCATAAAAAAAAAGCGCGTCGCATTTTTGCCGATAAAGATGGAAATTCGCGTGGCCCCCATGGCCACGGTAGCAGAAGGGGTAACACATGTCGATGCGACAGTTAAGATACGAGGAATGATGGGGTTGGATTCGTCCGACTTTTACCCCAAAAGCGCGATTCGGTGTCGCCCGGGGGTCGTAAATCAAGGGGCGTGAAATCAATTACCACTTATCGCTGGCTGTGACTCGGGGGAAAAAGGCTGAACCTGTCGCCTATTTCCGGGGTTACGAATTTTTTTTCTCTGCTATTTGTTAAAAAAAAAATATTGGAGAAAATTAAGTCGTACGTTGCTTACGAAATGCTTCTGTCCCTCGCCGTCACGGATTGGAAGAGAATTTCATTATAGGACAATCTGCTCCGAATGTCGCTGTAACTCTTAACATTTCACGTTCTGGCAGCCTACATACAGGCTTCTCGATTCTAGGATTTAGTTGCGGGAATTAAGTATCTGTGTCGTTAGCCATTTACTTGCAATGCTCGATTTAACAAATATACTTTTTGTTAACGTTAATCGGAATGAATGTATTCAGGAGTATCCAGGAATTTCGTTTAATCTTTTAAAATATAAATTATTTTCTAATTAGTACGTCCACGCATTTATCTCGAAATTCTCTCGTACGAAAGTATCGAACAAACGAATGGATTAATGTTTACGTAAAATTATTCTTTGGTGTACAGGGTGTGGCCAAAGGGTGATACTACATATGCAAATAAATCGAAAAAAAGGAATAACATTTTTTCGTTCGACGCTTCGTTTTCGAGAAAATCGAGTGTGAACGTTCAGAAATCAGTCGTAAACTGGTCCGAAATAAAGATGGAAATATTTCTCAACCGAAAAGCGAAATCGATCCGAGTAATGGAGTCAGTTCGACCGAAAGAAACCGACGATCATCGAAGATGGATCGCTCGCAGTGATTACGTCGCGTTCAAAGGGATCCGACAACGGCGACGTCCTTCGTGAAACGATCGTCTCGAAAATGTCGAGAGCCTACCCTAAACAAGAAATTTCGTCGATTCTATCTTTCGTGGAACTCGATGGATACTTTCTTCTTCTTTCTTTTTTCTCTTCCGGGGACTCGAGCCCGAACGGATCTCGGTTCTGGCAAAAAGAAAAGGAACAGAGGAAGGAAGCCGAGCGTGGCGTCTCGGAATAATGGACGATCGATTTCTACTGATTTCTTGCACCGTAAAACACGAGTCTTCTCGCTGTTCTCTGTCGGCCATCGAGCTGCGAGCACAAAGAATGCCGAATCGAACGATCCTTTCGGTTTTCTGAAAATTACACGATTTCTCGTACGGTGCGATTGTTTTATTGCGCGTTTCGTCGCGTATTTTGGTACATGGAAAATGAGCGCAAAATTCTAGGAAATTCCTACGAACGTTAGGAAACAAGAGAAACGATATCGGTGAATTCCAAGTTTAGGATTTTCTCCGACTCTGTTTACGTCTGAAAATCTAGCGCTAATTAACACGCCCGAGTAAACTGTAAACACGCTAATAGGAAGTTCGAGATGGATGCGTATATTTACGTCAAATAAATGACACGGTTCCACTTCCTGTACACAGTCCATTATTACCCGCTCCGGTGACCGAGGACGTGTTTACCTTTCCCATGTAGGGAATAATCCACGATTTCGGCCGACTTGTCGCACGTATCGCGCCTTCGCATTATTCCGAAACGGGCAAATAACCGAGAGACCCGCTCGGAATCGGCTTAAGCGTCGCCCGTTCGCTGACGTATTGACGTTTCGACGTGTGAAAGGGGTGAGTTCAGGCCTAATATATTTTCGAAACGCCTTCGAAGTTGCCTGCCCGTCGTTGTCGGAATTAGACGCTGTAACAAAGCGTGCAGAATTCGAACGACTAAAAGGTTAATGTGACGAGTATGAGACGACGACTGATTCGGTTTCAATATTTGTTGGGTTAATATTAACGAAAGCATCTCGTGATCTTAACGCAAGGAGTGATCGATACTCGACAGGATCGCGAGATCAATCGTCGCATAGGGTAAAAAGAGGATTCGAGAGGGAGTGGTGGATAGAATTCCGCGAGAAAAGCGTCGAGGGTGGCGACGATCGATACAGGTTCGCAGTTTCAACTCCTTTTTCGTCTCCTCCCTGGTATCCATGGTAACGTAGCAATGGCCGACGCCAGGCGTCGCGGCGCCTGCGTCCGCGTTTGTTATAATTGAATTTTCCCCGATAAAGCGCGCTCGATGAATTCAGGGCTCGACCCACCAGCAAAAACAGGGACGCCTACTCATCCTCCGTCGTCTGCGACGCATCCTAACGAGGGTCCTGAAATCCTTTAAATTCTATCTGGTACTCCCTCTCCGATCTCATCCCTTCGGTATCACCGAACGTAATCCAGAAAGCGCAGGTCGAAAACGTTCTCTATAAACACAGTAGAGCCTGACGATAGAGCAATCGTTTCATCTTATATTCAATTTCAATTCATTCAAACGGAAAATAACGAAATTGATCATTTTCTTTTTTTCGATATTTTCATTTTTTCGCTGCTAAATCACGTAACGTTTTCAACAAGTATCATAACAATGACTGATTCAGTTAGTTTTTCACAAACGACTAATAAATAATATTTAGATCGCTGTATATAACAACTCGATATTTAAATTGTCACAAATCCAAGATCAGATATTTTTATACGATTATCCTAACGCGATAAGTGTAAGAGCAAGACGGTAGCGTTTTCAGTTTTTACGAGGAATTTTCATACACTATCAGTTTACTTCTCACGAAAACACCATTCGAGCCTAAAGTAGGATGCCTTCGAAGCCTGCAAAGTTTATAATAACATCGTTAAACCTGGTGGAAAGAATCGTTTCGTTCGTTTAAATTCTTCTATCGTTGTATTTTATTTGAAGTAATCTGCGCTCAGAGAAGCAATCGCAGAGAAATTCAAGACCCGCTCGAGACCAGTTTTGTTCGGGTCCGAAGAAAGGCGAGCACCTCCATCAACGCCTCTCTCGTCGGGTAACGTACACAGGCGTAGGTATACGACTCAATTCAACTCGAGTCATTTTACACGGCTCGAAATAAATCCCTATTCCACGGGCATTCAGTCGAAAACGACACCGAGAAAACAGCCGAACAGAGACAGAGGTATAGCCGGTGGCGTGGATCGGAGAGAGACGGTTCCTATAATCCGACCTCTGTTTGCACATGTTTTACATCGACGCCCCGTCTGTTTGCAGACAGTAAATTATGTCGCACAATAACGGGGGCACCCCTTTCGTCGTTCCCACTCGCGGATTATAAAACGGGAAAAAGGGAAAAAGCATCCTCGTTGCTCTTTTATCGACGCGAACGTTTTGTCGCGATTCTCCAGTTTCCCTTCCTCCTTTCCTTTGCGATACGTGCCTCTTGCGCGACGCAACATTGCGTTTTCTTGGTAAAATCGAATAAGTGAAGTTCATCATATTAGAACATTTGTAAGAAATTTTTCATTAAAAAAAAAAACTATTATAATTGCAACTCCCAGCGAACGGCTACTTATTTTCGTCCGCAGCGAAAGTGTTAAACACATTAAAACGACAAATTAAAACGACTGATCCAACTAATTATAATTTAACTCGTTCTTCAATCTTACCAAAATATGCCCAACTCTGACGCGTAACTGTTCGACGATAAAGTAATAATTTAAAGTATCGTTCTAGAACCAAATACGTTAGCTTTAAGAATAGTCGTGATAGCTCCGGAAGAACAACTGAAAACGAATGGGATGCGGTCGCAGGGCTGCCAACGCACGTTTCTGAAATCGTTCGACTGTTCTCCAAGAGGCAGCGTCGAGATTGAAGAACAGCGACGTTCCACGATGCACGGGGTACGTCGTATAATGTTTTGCGTCGCAGAAATAAAAAAAAAGGCCGAGACGTCACGATCGTGCGGTCGGAATTCTGCGGTCATCGTTGCGATATTCGCCGCGCGGAGAGACCGCAAAGACAATCGAGACGACTCTCGGACGTTCATCCGAACTTTTACCGCCGCGGAACGTGCACCGTTAACTTCTTCGCGAACACCGTAATTTTCTGCCAGGAGGAAGCGTCTGGGATATTACCATATCGCTTCCATTTTGCAGAATTTCATCGAAATCGACCCTTGATATTTCGCAAATAGCTTCCACAAAGTGACCTGCCAGTTTGACACAAATGCTTCACACAGTGGGTTCATTTCACGTTAAAAACGAAGAACTTTGAAACGAAGCGAGGCGATTTAAACATGTCTGTGGAGTTTGCGATCGAATGCTCCTGAAATAAAGGCAGAACACACCAACAAAGGTCTGAAAATGTTCCGACCTGAAAAATGGGCGAAAAGTCACGTATTCTTGGAAGAAGAATCCCCAATGATGAAGTCGTTGAAAGAATCAAGATGGCGGAGATCACGACTCGAGAAGTAAAACGAACACCATCCGCACCCTTCGTGAAAACGAAAATCAGGAAAAAGCGAAGGGGGGAGGAACCCCCGGTAACGGTTTTTTGTTCAGAACGTCGCAGAAAGCGCGGAGACAGAGCATAATAGAGACGTCGCGCCAGTTTAACGTACGTGACGTGTAATTAAACGCAGTAGCGCCGATTCGTAGAGTCGCGTGGACCGTCAGGGGATCCCCCGTGATGCTGGCAATTACGGAGGGCTTAGCGTGGAGCTGAGGCTACGCGACGGTGCTCAAAGGTCGGCCCGTTCACAGAGGAGACCGTGCCCCGTCCCCTGTCCACCCCCTGGTGCACTCAATGCCAACCGATTCACCCGGGGGCCACGTGTCCCGACGCTCCCGAAATATTCATATCCTGCCTCTGCTAGAGGACGGAGATCCGCACGGGACGATTCGTGAGCTTGTATAATGCGCCAAAGTTCAAGGATTGGGGAAAGTTCGTGGAACGGTCGAGGAACTTGTACACGAGATGCTATCGAAAGAATCGAGAGACTTGATTGAGACGTAATTGATTGGGTCTGGAATCGTGAAAGATCTGGTCACAGAGGTATCATAAATAGGGTCTACTTTATCCCTACCGAATCGTATTTCTTTACTTCGTGGAGATAAAGGCCAGTTACGACTTTTGAAATTGTTGAAAATTTAATAATTGGAAATACGAGCTCTTCTTCTTTTGGAAGCTTGTTAGAGACGACTCTGTAAGATGATATAAGACCAAGATGGACGCCTAGATTTGAAAAACTTTGAAAAATTCAGTAAATAAATGGTTAACACTTCGAGGATTTTCGAGCAAGTGACGTACGCTGTGCGTGGAAGACCGTCGCACGCGTTGGGTGCAATAACGTAACGAGGAAGCCGTGCGAAGTGTTTCACGCCGCTCCATGACGCTCAGCTTTCCTAGAACGCCTCATTGACTATGAGGTTTCTACTGTTGCACCGTCATGCTTACTCGTTGGTATCAGTTCATGGCCAGTCGACTGTGACCGACCACCCATCCGCTTTGTTGCACGAGCAACGCCGACTTGCAACATTTACTCCCATTAATAGGTAGTAGCGTGACATAATGTATCGGGTACATGCAACTAGACAAATAGTCGTAACTGGACCGCGGAAGTTTATGCACTTATGGCAAGTGTTAACATTAAACCTATCGCGACCAGTCAGGTCCGAGTACCAATGTTTCTAACTGTTTTTAAATAGAATCCAGCACCTTTGACGCGTTCTATACCGACACGCCCACGATCGAATAGCCCATCGCGAATCCTCCCGTCGGTGGATCGGTTCGTAAACCCTCGTAACGCGATACGCTTCGCAGCTACCTGAGCCCTGAATTCGTCCGTTCGCTGGAAAGGGTCCGTCTGGATACGGGACAGGGTCTAGGAAACGTCAGACCAGCTTTTCGACTCCTGACTTTTGACTGACGTTCGCATTGGCCCGATCGAAAGGTTCGACGGGACAGTCGCGAGATTGGATGTTCCGGGGGTTTATCGCAGCCTGGTCCATCTGCTCGCCTCCTGGAACAGGGGGTCGAAGCTTCAATGGTTGTATCAGGGCGAGCCAAAAGTTTTTTACCGATTTTTCTTGCCTCCTTCCGTGTCTCTCTTCAACGAACGTTTGAAGTAAATAAAATAATTTAATTTTATGCATTTTTACGCATCCTTGTATATTTCTGTATATTTGCACTTGGTATAAATCAGTTGAAAATTAAATAAAAATTAATTCTGAAGCTGAGGTGTCGAAGAAAATAAATCTGGATAGAATTGGTATACTCTAAAAAAAGTTGCAAAAATAACTACTACCACAAATGTTGGGGTACATCGTTTCTGATTGCATAGAAATCAGATGTTAGCCTCGCGGAAATTTTCACGATTATCAGTCTGGCAGTCAACGTGTTATAGATTCCATTTTCGAACAATTTTCTCTCCTAATTAGTCCACTCAGAAGGAGATTCTCTCCGCAACAAAAATTCAATTTTCGATACTTTCTGTCAACTAACTTCGCTCTCGAATTTCTTGAGATATCTTTGGCTCCCAATCGAGCCAATATCGTCTCTACCGACCATTGTCCATTTCAGTCATCGTCCATCGTGCTACGTTCATAGTTTACGTCACTGTCGCGCACGGTCGCCTCTCCGTTTCGTCGGTGCTTCTAATGACCGGCTGTCAATACTCGCGTGGCTCCCTTACGGAATGAATGGAACGCTTTGGCAGCTCGTTTGCTTGGCGGGGGTGGAGAAGGTATTATGTTCCATTCGTTCCTCTCTGTTCCGCGCGTAGCAGCCCGTGAGGGTCAATATTGTGCGACCGATCGAGCGTATCCCCGTATTCCTTGTTTGCGTTTCACCCACGCAGGAACAGGTCCTAGGAAATTAGTGCCAATTAGATTCGTATGGCCACCAGTGCAAAGGATACGCAGCTCGCGAATGTTTGACCGACCCTCGTCTCTCTCCGACGGCTAACGAACGCTTTTCAGACGGCTTTCGAGAGGCTTCGCCTGTTTATCCTTGGAACGTGTTCGGTTCGTGCTTCGAGCCAGTTGTTCCGTGAATTTATTTAACGATGGATTTCAACAAAACTTCGTTCGATGGTTCTGCGATTAAATACGAATCGTATCAGCCTATTTCGATTTAAATTGGTCACGCCAATTTTATGAAAAACGATATCAAAATTTTATACAGATTTTCACGTGAATTCTTTTTAATTTAAATCGAGACGCAATGTATGCGTTTGCTGAAAATTTGATATGTTGTAGAAACCGATATTATGAACCATTAAAAAAAGGAATGACAATTGTTGATCGCGCCGCTCCATCCCGAAAGGTCCGCGGTCGATTCTGATTTGAATTCAGTGGAATATCTCAGGAACGTATGTCGTTTTCACACTGGCTGCGCAGATCGACGATTACGTTATCGCCAGGCAGGATCGTGAGCAGCCTAATAGGATCCCGATCGCGAGCTATCCATTACTCGTAATCCACTTTGCGCCGTGTTCTTTCTGATGCAGATGTTCCTTCGACGGAACAAGGGGCGGCCGTGACACCGCGTTATGCAAATCGTCCCGTTGCCTTTGAATTCGATTTCGATACGCGTCGGGGACGCGATGTTTAAAGTCGCTTGCCCGTGCTCGGGGACGATTTCGTCCTGGAATCCCGTCCTGAGATCCCTATCGCCAAAAGTAACGTTTCCATTGATTCCTTCATTGATCTCGGGCGGGAAAGTTCCAATTACACAAATCCTCGTTACGCGAGCGAATCACTTTCTTCTTTTAAGTAGGTGACAAATGGTTACCTTCGTGTTGTGCGATTATAAATTTTTCAAGGACGAATGTAATGTTTATGATAGAATTTCAAATGCGAATGATGACAATGGAGAATTCCATTCAATCCCACTGGAATTCTTTTCCATTCGATGTAGTTTCATCCAATTTCGTTGCAATGGAATTCTTTTCCTTCCATTCAATTCCATTGGAATTCTTTTCCCTCCATGCAATTTCATTCAATTTCAATTAGAATTCTTTTGCATTTCGTACCATTCCATGCAATTTCAGTCAATTTAATTCCATTCGAAATCTTTCCCATTCCCTATCATTCCATTCAGTTCCAATGGAATCCCTTTTCATTCGATACAATTTTATTGGGATTCTTTTCCATCTCATTCTGTATAAACATTTTCCAAAGCGCAATCACAGATCCATTACATACTTCTATTCCAAATGTTCAACCAAACAAAAACTTCGCCTTCCATTCATCTCCTCCAAAAAGAACGGAGCGAAAACTTCGTAACGGGTTAACGTTGTTTTCGCCGTTTTCCATTCGTTCCAGAATTTTCAATAGGGCTGGAAGAGCGGGGGGAGAGCAGCCAGTAGTCGGAAATTAAAAAAGGATCAACCACAGCGTCCCTCGACATCGATTCGACGATACGACGCTCGGTTACCTAGGCATCTTGGTAAAACGTACCTGCAGCGTGCACGCGACGCACGTAGCCATTGTCCCGTGACGTTGATTTGACGTAATTGGCACCAGGAAGGAGACGAACGGGGCAGAAATGATTGGGATAAGCCGGAATAAGCCAGGATGAGCCGTGCGTGAATTTCGTGCGAGGGTCCCGTGAACCTCGATGTAGCTTTCCTCGCTCTCGCGAGGGGGGCCACGATTGCGCCGGATATCGTTTCATCCACCCCATCCCTCTCAATTGAAAAACGCGCAGTGCATGCTTCTTCAGGTTTCTTCGGATACGATTCTTCGATTTTACTAAATTTAGTTTTTAACACGTCGATCGCCACGTCACCCATATATGGGCAACAGGACTTTTCACTAATTTTGAAAGAATTAAATACTAAATACTAGAAGAAATATCTATGACCTCCCCCCCACAAAAAAAAACAATTTTACTATCATTTTAATTTCACAATTACTCCAAAGAGAAAGAACCCAGAAAGAAATCTACAAAAACCCAAGCAAAATTAATTAATCAATAAAATTGCATCACTTCTCCCTCTGCCGTTCGGATAAACTACTTTCCATGTCTTCTGACAAAGAGTTACACGATCCTTTTATCTATCATTGCCCTCCAACGTTCAAACTATTTATTTTCTGCCCACCTGCTTCCATTTCTCGTTTCCATTATCTGTTTCTTTTAAGCGCTCCTGGTGAGCAAACTCGCGCGATTCATGTCGTTGACGCGCACGGGAATCTTCTTTCTGCAGGAATCGAGCGAAGAACGAGCGGATCGCCGGCTAATACGAACGTCAAACACTTAAACATCCCTTGGGCGATGGATCAGGCCCTGTGGGAGCGGACACCTGAGCATGCGAGCCAGACAGAGCCTCTAAACCCCGTTGGAACAGAGGGACGCTGGATCGCTATGCGCCCTGGAATCCTCGAGATTCGTGAGTTGGCGCGTTTCGAGGGCGCGTTTGTCCCTCGGCTATTTTTCATTAAGCTAAATTCACGAGTAAAGAATTTATTTACTGCTGATTGGATAACGGATTTTAGTCGTCGGCGAAACAATGTATTGCAAAAATTTGATTTTGAAAACGACGTTTAATGCATCTGTAGACCAAAAAAACGAAATTGATATCTCCAAGGACCACAAGGAGGGAACCAATTAGCAGGAAAAACGTGCGTCGAGCGACCCTTTGTACCCCGAAGGGTGCACGATTTCACGGATCTTCGCCGACTCTGGCTCCCTTTCGTGCATCTGCAACCTGGGGAACAGCGTAAAATTTAAATAAATGTCCACCGAGCGGACTGCGCCGGATACGGTGTATTAGGTGACATGCTAATCGCGGCTCGGTGCAACATCGTAAATATGCGACCGAATAATCGGTTCCCCCTGCACCGTGCAAACCTGTCGCCGCTACTTTTCCTTGCCTCTTTCTCTTTCAATTCTTCCGCTGCGACGTTCGTTTTGTTCTACGTGATTCTAACGAAACATACCTTCAAGTGTTGTAAGAAAAGGTAATGTCTCTCGTTTTACAATATTTTTCCACCTTTCCGACATAGTCACTATACAGTCACTATAAAGTTGTCAAGAACAAATAAAGTTGTCAAGTACGTTTTGCTGCAAAAAAATAATCATGAAAATAGCCTCGAAACTGATCGAGATGGAAGAGCGTCACCTTAATTTGATTACGAATTCTCAGAGAAGATTCAGCAGACTATTTATTAAATAGAAGATAGAAACGAACTGAAAAAGATAAAAGTATGCTTCAGTTTCCCATTGAAAGAGCGATTGGTCACAGCGAATTGGTATATTGGACGATTTTCTCTCTCGATGAACTCGCTGGAAGGAAGGAACGAATCGCGGAATGCAGAACAACGCTAGAGGGATCATCATTTCACCCTTCCAGCGGTCGAATAGGTTCGATTTCGCGCCAAAGGGGTTCGAAGACGAACATTTTTCCGCCCCTTCCGCGGCACGGTTCTTCCACTCGACCGGGCAACCCTTTACGGCGCGGAATTCGAGCCATCCAGGTGACGCGCGCGCAGAAAATTGAGTAACCCAAGAGGACTTCACGAGCAATTTCACCGGGAGTCCGTGAAACATCGCCGACGTGAATCGTGTCTGCGGACATCGATCGCTGAACGTTGAAAAAAGAATGCTTTCTCACTCTGGAAAGCCTAGATAGGCAAAGCGATCCCGTTTCGCCAAATTTTCCATTGAATTTTTAACACGTGAGGTACTATTTAAAAATTTAATTTGTTTTTCAAATCTCCTCCACGAAATGTGGAGAATGAAATAGTGGAATTTGTAGAGTTAACCAAAGAAGCCTAAGATTGCAACCTGAAAGATCGAAACATTCGATGCACATTAGAATAATATAAAAGAGTACAGAACAATATAGAATTTTGATTTTTGCCATAAAGAAGTTCAAGTACCATTACAGTAAATTGCATGCATTATAAGTGACGTTATTTAATATCCGACGTCCGAGTGCGAATGGTTAAAAAAATGAGACGTTATCCAACGACAGAGCAGAAATTTGGAAGATCGCGAGCGAATTCGAAACGTATGCAAAGCTCATGGGTCGGTTGGTTAAACGGGGGTTTTGATAGGGAGTCGTGTAACGGGGTTAATAGTTTTCCTTTGGTTTCGCGTGTCGAGTGGTCGCACGTGCGGCTTTATCGTGATTTATGGTTTTTCCGCGGGCCTGCCGCGCCATTTCAATGCCCCACGCCTTGTTTTGCATTTAACGGGGGCGGGATTTAAATATACGCCAGGCGATTTAAATGCGCGAGCCTCCTTCGTTCTACGCACGGGGCGCGTTCGCAATTATTCTTTCGCAGGTGAACGGAACGAAACGCTAGGAGGGTGGACTTTTTTTCCTGGGCCAATTAAACGCGTCGATTTTTCAAAAATTATCCTGGAATTCGAACGCTTCTCGCTGGATTTTTGATTATTTAACCATTTAAACCTAACGTAACATACGTGATATTGCAAAGTCGGAAAAATATTTTTATAGGAAATGTAAAATATCAGGCGCAGAAAATAATTCCGTGTCTTTATATCGTTTATAACTCTAGTGTAAGTGGAAACATTTTTTTTTTTTTTATTTTTATGACTTTATTTAAGGTTACATCAACTACAAGGTTATTAAGTGATCGCGTCAATGTCTACAATTTAATTATAATTTATTTATCACTTTCTATTTCGTTAATATATTTACTAATTTGAGAAATTCGTGTCTATTGTTAAGGATTGTCTGCATACTATTTAAAAGTTGAAACTCTTATTCGATCGTGTTGTATTCCTTGACATTCTTCAGTTAAATGTTTAACTGTAAGAGTAATATTCAAAAATGACGAATAAGTATAACCATTTAAACCGGAGCTACGAATGATTGAATATAAAAGCATTAAGAATTAATATCTACCCCTAATATATATATACAAAAAAAAAGGGGGGAAAAGTAAAATCGACATTTGACTTTGTTAATTATTTCTCTGTAGACCAACATATTGCAAGGCCGAGATCGAACGAGACTCATTAGCGTAGCGCGCAGGCACCTGCCCGCGCAACATCATAATTTATGCGAGTAGCAGGGTAACGATCAGGTAATAAATAGCAGAAGAGGGCCATCCACTCCTCCCCTCTCTTTCTTTTCCGTTCTGTAGCCGTACCCATTCGTTTCCATCGACTTGGGGGAGTGAATTAATAAAACGACCCCCCGGCTGCTCCTCGTCGCACAGATGTGGCCCCTCCGCGAAGGGGGGTGTTTCTTTTATTTTTATTGCCAAGGGTTAATAGAATAGTTTGCATTCTCCGAACGTCGGAGTACAAACGTACATTACATTCTCTACGTCTCCTCCATGGACGCGTTTCACGAACGGGATATATAGAATAAAGTTGATATAGCGACGCTTTGTTACGGCGGAATTGTTATTCCGTTTGTTGGAAAATTTTAATGCGCCGGCGAAAATTTTAATGCAATCAAAAGATCGATATAATCAACCGTTTTGATAGAAAAGGGAGGGAAAGAAATGGCTGGTTAGGGGAAAAACTAATTACGTCCACTTTAGCTAGATATCGTTCGAGCTAGTTATCGATTGTTTTTTAATAATAAGAATGGCTACCAGCGTAACTTTCATTTTCACCCGATTCTTAAACTGGATATATTAAACTTCAAAATACATATTTTTGGCGAATTTTTAAACCACTATTAATTTAAAAATAACCACTATTAACTATATTAATGGCCCTCGGAGTTATGTAAACTGCAATCACAATTTTCCCGATTCTTTGATTTTTCGACATAACGAGTTTTTCCCATTTGGTCGCGATTTTCCAGCGGCGTATGGACAAAGCTCTACCAGGAGTCTCAGCCCTAAGCTTTGATCCGTCTCAGGGTCAAATGAACCGCGTCACGACGCGCACGTGGCCGTATTCGCATGCTACGCGAAGGAGATCCCGTCGAGTTTTGTGTGCCAACAAGCTAAACGCGTTTCACGGATGACCGCCTCCGATCAATGCAGCCTCCGCTGCCATCCACCGGCTCTATTCTGCGAGTGCGTGCACTCGCGCAAGAATTTGTTCCATCGTCCAAACAGAACGAATCGCACAGTTTCGACCTCTCATTGTCGATAGCGCACGGGTATAAGTGTCGATTAGGATGTTGCATTAGAACTGCCAAAGTAGCAACGCTCCCCTCTAGCGACGCTCGTCTTTAGCTCTTTCACTTTCAGTTAGAATTTCTTTGGGACTCCAAGTGTCGATAAAATAATTGTTAGCGAGGCAAAGGTGGCTTCATTCTCGAATCTCAGATTAGAGATTTCATTTTCAAAGTCGATCTAAGCTTAGCATTCGTGGCGATAGAATGCTAAGAAAGCACCTCGAGTTCCTAGTAAAAAAGTGCCTCGAGTGCAAAGGGTTAATACGAAACGAATCATAACGAGGAGTACTGAACTCGAACCAACGTAAAACAAACGAGAAGCGCGATCCAATTTCAATGAAATCGTAAGCATCGCGGGGATAATTTTATCGAACGGTCGTGGCGCGTTTGACTTCTAAACAATCGTTCCAGCGCGAACGTTAGGCTTCGAGCACGTTCCGTGTTTTACGAGGACCCACCGCGTAGATCGCATTTGAAGCCACCATGCGGGCATATGCCACCGTGCTCATTGTAACGCGATAGACACAGTCAAATGAGCAGCCCCTGATCTCGAGCACACGCGACAATATTGACACGCTTGCTCGATCAAAGTTTCCTCGAGTATGACTGGAATTATAATGATATTCGAATATTCTATAGGTTTTCGAATACGAATATTTTCATTCAATACCCAATTCTTTGTGAAAATAACATGGTTGTAGTTTTTGAAACACGTCGGCACCTAGTAAATATCATTCGTATAGAAATTAGTGTAGCTTGTAACAGTGTTGACACAATCTGTCTCTGAAACTCAGATAAACAAAACTGCAGCAGTTGTTTGGGGAAATTTCTTAAGTGATCAACAGTGCCTTCGCCTTAGTTCGGACAAGTCGCATCGTTTAGCAAGCCTCGGAAGCAAATATCTCAGCTGAACAGGGCCGATTCCCCCAGTCTCGAGGCTCGAACGAAGAAACGAGAAACTGAAGTCGAGGAGCAGATGCGTTTCTGTCAAAACACTCGGCTCGCCGTTGAAAATGAGACGAAAGCGCGCTGTGTAGGGGGTTAGAGGAGACGGAAGGTGAGTCTCAGGTTGAGGATCGTGCCTTTGGGGTCGTTCTCGCGAGGACACGCTCTCGATCCTCTCGTTTCTTCGCGTCGGCGACGCCTCGTATTTAGGGAAGAAACGGCCCGTCTCCGCCCTTCCTCCTTTGTCGACGGAATTAGATTCCGGAATCATTGGTCGTAAATTCGAACGTGAAAAGGCCAACGAGAAGCGTCGCTTTTGGCCCAAAAGTTTTGGGGAATAGTGCTTGGTAAAGGTGGAGAAGTGGCGAAGAATCGAAACGATTTTTGGATGTTTGGAAACGGAGCTGGTTGACACGATTGTTAGACTCGAGACGAAAGTAGTGGAAGTCGTAAGGCAATCGCAAATATTTCAATCATTACGATATTTCCGCGAAGCAAATAGTCTATATTTTGCATCGCAGCACAAACAGCAATCGATCGCAGTTTTGTTTGGATTGGAGAAAAATGGTAGTTGTTATAGAGAGATCATAAACGCACGAAGTAAATTTATTCGGTCGAAGTAAAGTCGAAGATGACCCACGTTCTTGATAAACGAGTTCTAAGGGATCGGAAGCAACGCTATCGGAAAAGATACGTTTCACGCGCTGAAAGGTAGTTATTTTCTTTGGCAGGTTAAATATATTGTTTTATTCTCACCATTTCCCTAAAGGGAGCTTATCGACCGACTCGCGCCTGACTTCCTGTGGTCTGTTGATAAACGATATCGTACCTCGTTACTGCTTACCGAAATCGCAGTCGGGTCTTTCATTAGGCTGTCGAAGGGCGACCACAGGAACTGCCTGCTTCCGATAACGACCTCGGTGATCGTTTCGCTTTCGTTGCAAATAGTTACTATAAAATATTCTGTGAAAAAGAAACTCCTCGACGCCAAAAATAATTAATTATGCCAGGTCTTAAGAGTTGTGTATTTTTATGGGATTTGGGTTAAAGTCGACTTCATTATCGTACTAAATATGGTATTATTTTTATAAAGTCCAGCGTTGATATATTTGGATCATTCCTCAAGAATTTCATAGTTGTACCAATGGCGCAGAAATTATTATTCTAAAATTAAATTAAAAGCGTAGTTATTTATTTTATTGCGATCAGAAAGAAGATAACCAATGCTCGAGTATACAAGATTCACGATCGCAAAGAAATATTTTCACGATCCCCGAGAAATATTTTCACAGAGGCTCGATGGCAAAGAAAGCTTCCAGACTTTAGGAGTAAATCGCGGCAGAAAATTCGAAGAACCTATAGGAATTCCGGAATGGGGAATGTTGTCCCACACGGGGAGGGGTGGCAGATCTCGTGTATCGTTTTGTATTTGTTGAAAACAGACGTATTGTCCGCGGGGGGTGCAGAGAGGCGAGAAATGGTGCAGCCAGCAGGAAGGCCTGTAGGCACTCGTCGCATCTGCCTTCGATTCATTTTCGATCGTAATTGATGACTCCTGCCCCCGAGGCACCTTTTTTCGCTCGACTCTCGAGTGGCCAGGGTCCGGTCACCCTGAAAAGGTTAACAGCACCGTGTCGGGGACTTTTGCATAATGGAGGCGAAAGTCACGGGCCACGCCGATAAATTATCCCGAAGCCCATTAACGCGACTCCCATGAGTCGCTTCTGCCTTTCGAGGATTTCGGAATAGTCTCGTTTCGTTGGGGAGGGACGCTCGAGTGGTGTCGAAGAACTGCTTTGTGGGGCTTGTTTGGATCCTCCGGTGGATGTTTTGAATTCACGCACAGTTCTACCGTGTCCATCGACGGGATATTAGCTGTTGACACCGTTCGGATGACTTAAGTAGAGGGCGAACTCTCGCTTAGATTATTTACAAAGTTTCTATTAGCCCTTTGCGCTCGAGGCCTTTTTTTCTGGTATCTACCAGCAACTCGGGATGTTTCTTAGCATTCTATTGCCATGAATTCTAAGCTATCATCGAGAATAAGGTCACCTTTACCTCGCCGACAATCATTTTATCGACACTTCGAGTTCCGAAGAAATTAAACCTAAAGAAACCTAATGGTGACTGAGAGTCACCTCTCGACTGCAAAGGGTTAGCTACCGACTATAGTATTTTCTTTGCTGCTTCGATAGCTTTAAACTCTTGCCTCCAGTAACGACGTAAAAGCACTCGAATCTAAAAATTTTCCATGATTTTACTAAAACGAAAAGAAATTAACCTGAATTCTATTTCTATAAAAATTGAAATTTAGCGCAACGAACGAAAGATCAATGGACGACTTTCCGTTGGTTTCGCGACGATCTTGAGGAATCGTCCGTGGGAAGTGACAAGGGTCCTTGTTCCCCTGGTATCGGTTCTCCTCGAGTAGGGCTTCTTATAAGAATTCCACGGCTCGCATTATCGTCTTACAAAGAGTCAATGCCCATGTAATCACTCCTCTTGCGAGCTTTTTCGTAACTTTTACGTTAACGGAACGACATCAACGAACACTCGTCTCATAAAATTCCAAGCTCGAATTATCAAAGAATTAATTATTAAAATCTGGTTAAGGATTTCAGTCTAGGTCTTTATTCCCTTCCAGGATGAGTCTTTTTTTATTACATTAGGTGTAGAAATTAATTGTGCCTTGAAAGATAAAAGATTCCCCGTCGGTGTTTTATTTGAGTTTGATTTGTTCAACCATTGTTCGCGTGAAAAACGATTTAGACGCGTTAAGGTCCACGTTGATTCGATATTGCAGAGCTTGAAACAATAAAAGGGAGATTTACAGAGAAGATTTCGGGACGATTCGACAGGATCTGTACCCCTGCATTGCAACGCTCGAACGCCCGCAGCGCTATTCCAGAAAATAACCCCTAATAGGGATCCCCCGTTGCTCCGTAAATGCATGAAGCGTTTACACACACGCGCACACGGGACGCGGTAGCATTTGATGACTTCTTCGATCGCTGAACGGCAGAGAGATCGCGATCGGACGCCACTTTCCTGGCTGTTATTACCTTTCGAAACGATTTCAGCGATCCGTATGCTACGAATATTCTTCACCGATGCTAGGAGAGTTATTTAAACGAGAAAGTGAAATACAGTTTGAGTTTCGAATATAAATTTTCTATATTGAAGGAAGTAGATGTAGAATTCGTTGGTAAAAAGTGAGGTTTAAAGTTTAAATCAATTGACAATTTGAATATTATTCTTGACAAGAAATAAACAAAAGATAATATATATATATAAAATAATCGTAAGATATAGTTCTGTAACTATACTCATTCACAATGAGTATCATCGTGCGAATTAATTACCAAAGATGAAATTTGTTGTTCTGATCATCAAGGAATTTTGATAAACAAGAACATCATTTCCTAATCAGTGCGTCGAAAAATGATTAAGTTAATTTATTAAACAAAAAAACTCGACGTATTTATTCTTCTATCAATTTTAACCGAACATGGCAACCAAGGAAATGTTACTTCCTGTCCTACGTTTGTCTCTGGAATTTGTGACCGAAAGGACAATTTTATGGGATTCGGGTAACGATTGAAAAGGTGAACATAGTTCGACGGAAATTACATTTAATCGATAAACAGCTTTTTACAATCGGAGCGCGATCTCCGCGCTCGCTCGTCACTCGTGGGTATTTCCCAGAGTTATACGCACGCACACTGCTCGAAGCCGCGAGAAATTAACCTAAACGATCTTTACAAATATGTACAATGCAACGAAAAAAACGATACATAATATTGCGTGACGAGTCGGTGTTGCTCGATGCGTACCGGATACTGGGACTGTTACGATATTTTAATGTGTATTTGAATACTTATTGGTTGTTCGTATGACGCGAACGAAGTTTCTGTATTAGAATATTGGAACATGTTTATTTGTATAATGAAACCTTTAAAATACAATTACTCGAATATTACTATTCGAATAATTGAGTTTACGAATGTCAGTATACGAATATTGAGTACTCGAGTGCCATTATTCGAACACACGAGTACTCGAACAACACTTTTCAAATAAACATATAAAAAGAAAGCGAACATATCTTTCATTTGTACACGATTTTCCTCGGATATATACTCAATCGTTCAAATACAGAATACTTCGATAAAAAGTCCCAGGGCCTGTTCCTAAATAAAAAAAATCGTTCGATGACGCTCTGGCGCGCGCTCCCGGAATTCCGAGTGAGATCCAGTGAATCATTCCGATCGCTGGATCGTGACGCATCGATCAATCTTTCGCTTCGTTGGGAATTCCGGAGAGCCTTATGATCGCGTGCTTTGCCTTTCCATCCAGACGCATCTTATTCTCTTTGAAGAATTAAAGATTCACTTAAAATTACAATCTCGAAAGCTCGATGGCATCGTTGGAAAGGGAAATAGTTTATAACCGAAACAGATGAACCAATTTGTCGCGAAATTGAAACAATTACAGTTTCGTTCTTTACAGAAAAAGTACATGCGTCGTTCGATTTTTGATTCCACTGTGAAAGTATCGTACCTTCCCGTGCTTCGTTTATTACAAATTTATTCAAAGCTTCTACTTATTCAAAACTTGTATTTATTTGTGTCGCGATACTCGTATCGGAAATAATTTACGTCGCGCTCGTTTTTCGGTTAACTCCGTCTTTATTTCGCAGTAATCCCCGCTTTCGAGTCTCGATTTTTGCCTCGTACACAAGACTCGTCATTGCAACATTCGTCGAGCTTTCAAATCAATATTGTTTCTTGAAACCAGGGACTACTGCAATTGCTACTACTTGGAGCGTTTCTATTCGCTAAATGATCCTGGTAACAGGCTAACGAGTGAATTGCTTAAATTTATTATACGATAGATGGATAAAGAAACTGAGAATTTTTAAATTATACACAAAGCAAGTATTACAGTTTAAATGATCAATGGCAACGTGATGAAGTTCGCGCGCGCGCAATAGCACTCGAACGGGGGGCAGTATATAATAAATTTGTCATTGGAGTTGAAACGCGAACACCAATAATGTTTATGTATATATATTTCCGAGCGATTTATTATGTAAGGGGAGAGTGAACCATGTGGATGGTGTTTTAAATGATGGTAGACTGTGAACAGTGCCGAGTAATTTTCACTCGGTCCAAAATTTAACAAACGCCTAATAGAAATCGTAATTCCTTCCAGGTCTGATCTTTCTTCTTCTCTACAATATTTTTAAAAAATTTGCTCTGAAATTCTACAAGTAATCTGTATTTTTGACAAGTTTTCGAGAAATGCCGTTCACCATCCACATCGATCTCTAATTCTAAGTTGATATGTTATCGGAGACCGGGCTCGTTACTATTACGCGACACCATTCTTCAGTTTGAGGGATGGAGCCTCGTCGCACCTTATCGTCGCACCTTATCGGTCTTATCGAGTGACCTATTCAGTTAGAGGCCTGGCAGGCTAGAAAACGATTGATGATCGAAAAAGTGAGAATCCCAAGATTCTTGCTGGTAAATAAAAACACGGAATAACCAAAGTCCTCGAGATACAAAAAATTTGATGTTACTCAAGCAACCAAGGTAGCAAGAGCACGTGATTTAAACCTGAAACCGAGATGGATTCCCATTCGCCCAGGTACAATCTCTTCGTATGAAAAACAACAAATGTTGCATATTTAATACTTGTAGAACACACTCGTAAGCAATTTGATCAATTCGTAAGTTCCGTTGCACGGCGCGACGAGGCACACGCGATCTTGGTATCCATTTCGAACCACAAATGGTGAGCTTTCTTTCAATCGAGTCATCCTACAGATTCGTTGCTGCGATGTGATACCGTTTGACTAACGATATATTCCTTATACCTAACGGTATAGTTAATGGAACAAATACGGCGATCTACTTAATCGCGTAAGTGACTCGCAAGACTTCCACGAAGTGAAGCGAAACGGTATCACTTTACGCGAGGCTGTAAACTCGCGTAAAATCGCTATATTCGTTCCCCTAACGATACATACTCTCTTCGTCCACCAGAGAAAAAGAGAAAACGAAACGCTCCGTTGAGGTTCTCCGTAACGTCGCGTATAAAAAAAAAAAAAAACAATTGCAGGGTTGTCTCCTCTCTGTCCGTTCGAACGGAGCGTCGCCGTTGATGGAATCCCCAAGGATTCGTAGGGAAGAATCCATAAACGCTGTTAAAACCTTACGCGACTAGTGTGCCTTATCATCGTTATAATTGTACATAGAAATTCGGCGTTGTTGCGACGATGCTCACTGCGACGATGCTCACTGCGACGTTCTCAAACTTCAAAGACAGTTCGATGGTGCAGTATACAGATTCCTTGTATACTTTGGAGAATTCACCTCGGATCCAAACGTTTGAACCATCGATGTTAACCGCGTGACTTCGCGTTGCATCGATTCGATTGATCTTTCGGATGCATTGACCGCCTTTCGTCAGAAGATTGACAGGATCTAGCTGGATCAAGCTCTATGAGAGGGATTAACGCCATTCGGTTAATCTGCTGGTCCTTGATCTTGTTCGAGGGACCTTTACGCGTATCTTCAATTGATTACAAAACTCTTCACGATGCGGGGACTCTCGGAGTGGGATCTCATGGTTTGAGAAGGACGTCTCCAACGTTGGGAGAGTGTCTTGCAAAGGACCACCGTTACCTTCGATTCGATACAGGTGAATGATAGCTTTGAAAGTAGGTACTCTTCGATCCGTTGACAAAATTCTGTTGCGTCGGTCGATAATTCCTCGGGTCTCGGGAGTACTAGATTTCTACTCCCCCACATTTTTAACGCGGACACCCCTTGATTCACGCGTGGAACAGTTCTCACTTAGGATATCTCGATCCATACACGAGTCGAGTCATCTTGGACTGCACAGCTTCCTAAAACGTCTCGGCTCGTGGTGTCGCCGACCTTTCCTCCACCAGCCTTCAAACTCGCGAAAGTACTTCGTCTACTCGAAATCATCAGACTCAAACGCAAGCCACCCTCCAGAACATTACAAACGCCCCTCTAGCATCGCACTTCCCGATCGCAGAGATCTCCTATCCCTCGAATCACATACCAAACGATCTGTACTTCTCGGGAACCAACGTCGCCACGTATGTCACGCGATTCTCACCTTCTGGCAGCTTCCGGGACACTGGAAGGCGATCAGGATGTGAGCCGGGATCGAAGAAAAGTCAAGAGGTCTTGCTGGCGAGCTTCTCGCTGCCTCAGTAAGCCCTCAGTCCGCCTTCCAACTCGGGATCCTGTCGGTGGGCGAGATGAGGCTCGATTCCTCTGGTCGTCCCCGTGCCAGTTCCCGTCACGTGATGCCCGTGGTGCCCGTGGTGGTGATGGTGATGATGATGATGGTGATTCAGGTGCGGTGGCTGCGCGGCTACGTTTCTGTACGCCCTCTGTTTCTCGTCGAACTCGCGCACTCGCTGGCTGTAACGCTCCAGCTGATCGCGAAGCACAGCGTCCTCTTCAGCGGCCCGTTTCTCGTCGAACTCCAGGCAACCGACGCCGTCGAGTCTCTCCAGGTCGATCCACCCGCGCCACAGCACGCACACTCCGTTCATTATCAGCTGGGACCTCAGGTGCACCTGGAATCAAAACGAAGGACTCTGATCAGCACTCGGGGCTGCTCTGATTCGTAAAACCGATCGGCATTTTTATTTTTTTAGATAAACAAACCGCACAAAATTGCACGCGCGATTCTCAATCCCTCCGCGGGGCAAAGAAACTCGAGAGCACTCGCTCGAGCAACACGCACCGAGGAGCATCATAGTAATTTCTAACTGACAAGAAACCGGTACACGCTTCCACTTTTCCGTTCAGATGTTCGGACACGATGTTCCTGCCCCTCCCCCCGTCTCCGAGGATGATTGTACATCGTGGATGCGTCGTGGGAGGGGTCAATTAGGGCTCTCGTAATATTAAGACCTAACCCGCCTTCAAGTTTCAATCATGTTTTGGCCCCCTCTCCTACCTCGACCCCCATATACCTCAACCGTTTCTTATTTCCAGAGAACGATTACGCAGATTGGACGGTACAAGCTTCGGGGAAAGATGAAATTGCGAGGTCGGCGATGATCCTCGAGGAGGATAATTTTTTTTTTTTTTTTTGCCAAGTTGCGAGAAATCTTTTTCAATTTTATCGTTTCGAAAAGTCACTCGATCTTGTCTCGGGTATTAAGCAAAATTAAATACCAACCACTTGTTCCGTTTTATCCCTTCCCTCCCCTCACCGCCAATCAGTTCACGTAACGTACTCAGAGGTTCCACTGTATTCGTTTTAAATCGTTCGTGTACTTGCCATTTTCACGTCGAACGAAAGTCGGCCCCGATGTTGTAAAAAAATCATGCTCGACGGAGCGCGAACGGCGGGCACGGAAATTTTCAGAGGACTAAACGACTAAACGGTCCTTGGTTTTACGACACGGACCCGACGTTGACCAGAGAACAATTTACGCGAAGCAAGAAGGGACGGAAAGGGCCTTAACCGTCGGGTCCCGAAAAAGTCGAACGGGTAATTATCTCGGGCCAGCTCAACAGGGTTATTTTATTTCCTGGCGAATGGCCCCGTTTCCGGCCGTGTTGTAAAGTTACGGACCGGTCACAAAACTCGAGCTGTCCGTGGAAAATCTATCGAAGCTCTTCTTCCTCCCCAGCCATAGTTTCTTCGAAATCGTTTCCTTCGTGGATCTCAAGAAGGAAAATCTATAATTTCATCCAGCATTTAATTGGCAAAATTGAAACCTCCGTGGCACGATTATACTCAATCATACACCGCGAGGAAAGATTTATAACACGAGGTTCGATGAATCCAACGGAATTAATTCTTTCTTTGTTAAAAATTAGGAACACGACGGTGTTGCGTAACATATAATTCCACGCAGGTTGGTCTCGTATTAGTAGCTTAAACAAAATCTGACCCGAGCATACAACCGAAATTATTATTCAATTTTATTTTATTTTATTTTATCGACACCTTACGGTTGCAAAGCGTCGACATTCGGCTGCTCGACACGTTGGCTGTCGGACTCAAACGCGTCGAAATTTCTATGAAATTAAAATTTTGCCTCGAGATTGTTGAAGGTTAGATGATTTAAGATTTGTCGTAGAATTGAATTTTTTAACCCTGCCAAATTCAAGAATCCTATCCAAATTGATTTTCATTGTCGCCTCACGCGTGTCAAATGTCAAAAACATCGAATCGTCGTCGAAATATACGTTGTGAAAGACTAATTTTCCGTGAAACGACGGGCACAAAAATCGTGGAACAGCGTAACAGAAACACGTGGAACGAGAAACCATCGTTACGAGCCTCGTCTCATTCTTTTCATTCCTTTTTTTTTTCATCGAAGCATACAGCTGGTTGTCGACACGAAGCGACAATGTAACCGCACAGCGTGCGACTCTTTGTAGAATCATAATCGACTCACGGGAGTCGACAGCGGGCGACTGCAAACTCTCCGTCGGCTACGATAATCGAATCGTTTGTCGCCTTTTATGAAAAGAAAGACTGGAGAGTAAATCCAGGGAGAAATCGGAAATATTTACGGGCAATATTTTCACGAAATATTTACGAAAGAGTTGTGCGGATATGAAAATTCATGGATTTTTATAAATTCATAATGGATGCATGTTGTACAAGTACGAAGAATCGTGCATTTTATAAATTCAAAACGAATGCACGAAAAATGTATAAAAGTCTGGAAATTCATGGATTTTATACATATATCCATCAATGGTAGAAGTTTAAAGAGAAGAAGTTGATGGAAGAGTTATACTTTGGCAATGTTGAAACTGTGTTTCAAATATTCAGGTACATCATTGGTATACGAAGTATACAAATAGTCGAGTATTTGAATGGTATTTGAATATCTGGTAATTCTTATATTATTCAATTACAAAAAAGTTCATCAAGACCCGATTCCTACTCCAGATGGAGGCTTGCAATGAAACAGCGGGCGACACGTGAATCGCATACGTCCTTCGAGCTGCGAATCCGACGGGTTTCCCCGTTACGTGTCACGCGGTGTGTTTCATGAATCCCAAGACGTGCAGCACTCGTTTGTATGTCAAAATCTATTGTCGGTGGTACCTGACGTCAACCTGTTTTCATGGCAAACCTCCAACGCGAACAAATTCCACGAAATCACGTTATGCAAACAAATCTCCTTTTACGATTTCTTTCTTTTGGCGTGCGCCTTTTCTGGCGTGCGCCTTTTCTGGCTCTCAACTTGGAAGTTTACATTGGGTTTACATACGAGTACTTCGATACAAATAAGAAAAATATAGGATAATTTGCATGTCAACTGGGAACAAGTGATAATTAACGATGGTCATTGAGTAATAACATTTTTGAAAATAATTTTCGAATTAAGAAACCTAAGTTATTTATGAAACACCTCGATATGTACTCGTACAATTTATTTAACTCCACAACTCGAGGATCTTTAATTTTTCCTTCGAGACTCCGGTTACTGCGTTTCCACTGTAGCCTAAAAAAAAAAAAAAGAAATCCTAAGCAAATGTGGACCAAAGAAAGACAAAAGGATCCCCTAAAGACACACGCTGCTGACCGTACGGGTGTCCTAACCGATCGTCCTTTCCGCCAGGACACAGTTGACGAATGTACGCCCAAAGGCATTGTTGCTCCTAGTGGACCAAACGCAAAAAGGCACGGCACCGCCCACCGAAAAACAAAAGAACCGTCGAAATAGCCGGTCGTTTGTCTCGTGACTGTTTTACAGGCCCTTTCCACCCTTTCGGGGATTTTTCACCCCTTTCGGTTCCTAACGGCGGGGTCGAGCGACGCGCTGCGCGCCTCTCCGCTGCTTTTTTTCTTCTTAACCCCTTCTACGCTACTATAGTCACCCGTTAGAATGATTCGAAACAGAAATACTTCGCTTTTCAAAGTGGTTCGATCCTAAGGTACTCCAATATTAAACGGTTTCTATTCTGAGATGCTTAGATACTAATTCCACTTCCAATTCCAAGTCTTCCACTTATAAAGTGCTTTGAAACAAAAATGATTCAATTTTAAACTGCTTCAATTCTAAGATACTCCAACACTACGATGCTTCATCTCTGAAATAGTTCAACGCCAAAAAATGCATACGATCTTAAACTGCTCTAATCTAAAAATGCATCGATCCTAAATTTCAGCAGCCATAAAGATGCTTGTAAAACGCGTCGATCCTAAACACTTCAAATAGGCAGTAACATAGAAAGAATGCCAACGAAAAACTGAACCGTATCGAAAGGGTTAATTCTGTCCGACTTCGGCACAGCGGACCTCTGCGACATGCAAATGCGGCTTGCGAAAGGGTTGTATCGTCGTGAAAGAGACGCACGCGTTACAGTTTAAATATCGTCGACTATTATACAGGCGATAATGGGTCACGCCCCTGGCGAAGCAGTCGGAGAAAGGTGCGAAATGGATTCTGATAGCTTTTTCTGCCCAACCCCCTCGTGAGAACGAGTTAAACGATGCTACGAGCGTGACCGGGTGTCTCTTGGATTTTTAACGACGGTTTTGCCCTTCTTGTTTTTTCGCGTTTTTTCAGGGGGTCGCAATACTAGAGTCAGACGGTCTGACAGCAGTCCATTTGTATCGAGGTGTGCCGACGTCTTGGAGTCGCAGGGGATACAGAGCTTCGTATGTTTTACTTTTCTTGGTATTATTAACGCTAAGACCGATCGCACACGGGCGCAACCGATCAGTTTCAAACCACTCTGAAACTAGTTGCATGCGACCGTGGATCTAGGTGAAACAAAGATAGCGGAGTAGGTAAACCTAAAAGCGCAAACGGTTCGCAACACTAATTTCAATCGCCGTCTTCAAATTTTTGTATACGGTTCTTATATACAATTTAGTTCTACGTAAAATATTTTTGTATTCGATCCATTCACTGGCAGGCAAAGGAGGATGTTAAAAAAAGTGCCAAATTTGTATCCCGCCTAAAATATTAATCAGGTATTATTCTATAGATTCTGCACTTCGAATAAATTTGTTTGCATTAAACGGAGCGAGCGCGAAATTTTTTTTCTTACGGATTTGAAAGAATAATCGTATCGCGATGGAATAATAACAAAGTTCGTACCGATCGCGAGAGACGAGCATTCGTAACAAAGTTTTTGCTCGTGCTTGTTGGCTCGTGGAATTTTACGATTGGAAGGAGGAAAAGATTCCTGCCCGAGGAACCAGAGTAGTTCCTCGAACTTATATTTAGCCCACCGAAAGGACTACCGAGTATCCCGCAGAGGTGTAAATCATCTTGACCTAAGTCAACGCGTTTCGATTTCGGCCAAGAAATTTATGCCTCGAAACGCTATAATACGCGATGCTCCTGTAGTATATTGCGTTTTCTCCCTCCTTGAGATGGAAGCAGGGAATTAAAGAAACATAAACGAGTGGACATTTAGATAAATGTGGCGTGATGTTAATTCGATTTATTTTACAATTGGAAAGTTTTCAGCTTCGACAAGTCTAAAGTTGATCATTCGCAACGTTAATCTTCTGAAGTTGAACATTATTAATCTCAAGATTACCAATATTACGTTGCCAACTACGATATTACCAACATAATACTATCAACTCTAACAATGGCAAAACATATAACGCTTCCACAATCACCGACGCCGATATACCCAGCATACCTTCCCAACTTCACCAAAACGAATCCCTCCTTTAATATCATTCATAATCGATTTCCAGTCGCAGCATGCGTTCGTGAATCACTAGATCGGCGCGCAACTACACCTCGAGCATGGCAGCAGCCGCGTTTCTAGATTTGTCTCGCGATCAGGGAACCGGAGTCCCGGCTAACGATTCATTATTTTCCTACTCGAGAAGAGAAGACGCACGAGGTGCGCTTTGGTTGTTTACACGACGACCCGCGGCCACCGTTTTGTTTTAATCGACAATGAGCAGAGGAGAGAAAGAGACGTAATAAAGAGCGGACGTGCGGCAGCACGTGTCTGCTTGGCATTGTCTAACGGTCGTTCCCCGTAGAGAGGAAATAATTAAGGGAGAGATCTCGCGAGCGAGATAGAGCTCGATAAAGACCAGCTAAATGAAAGGGTGCTCGCTGCTCTCGTTTGGAATTCCCCGCTTTACGTCGATCTTATCGAGGATCCTTACACGCTCGATTCTGCCGCCCCCCTTTTCAAATCGGTGCGCGTTCCCCGTGACGCAACATTTTTCCGCTTGCTGATTTCTTTTCGAACGATTTTTCAACCGATTGTTAAGTAAGTAGCGAAGCTACTTTTGCAACTAAATTCGTCGAAAATTATCGTAAATTATTGTCAAACTTATAAAATAATCATATTCTACCAAAGGACTCTCGGCTCATCCGTCGGTGGATCCCAAGAGGGACAGAGGAAGATTTATGAACCATCATGTACAGGGTGTCTGGAGGAGACTGCGGGCATCTGGCATCGACCTCTCAGGTCCTTTCACGGATTTGGAAAAGCGCTAATTGGTTCGAGTAGCTTCTAATGCCTCTGACCTGTGGACTCCGTTGCTTCGAATAAAATATTTCAAGTAATTTCCAAGTAGTTTCCACATTTGAAGTATCGATAATAGCAAATGGAAACAAAGAATCTTATCGCGGGGAAAGCGTGCGCAAAATGTGAACGCGCGCAGTTTACAAAATGGCGGATTCGCGACGGACCTATCGATCGCGATGGTGACTGACGCCCTGGCCTCGCTCCTCCGTTGACGCTGGCGCACGAGAACATCTACCAATTTTACGAGTGAACTGCATTCCCACTCGTATGAAAAAGGAAATGATTCAACGCCAAAGGAGAACCTTTAGTTATCCGATAACACAATATCCAAGCTTAACAAATTGATTCGTCAGCTTTCTTTTTTTAATTTTAAAATGCTTCGGTTACGAAACACTTCGAGGCAAAAGTGCGTCAATTCCAAAATACCTCGATCTTAAAATGCTTTAACCCTGAAATGCTTCAAAACCAATACGTTTCGACCTCAAACTGTTTCATCCCTAAAATGATTCGGTGCCAAAGAGAAACCTTTAGTTTTTGAAGAAATGCTTTGAGTGTACGATCCTTTAACCCTGAAATTCTTCGAGAACAATACACTTCGACCTCAAACTGTTTTTCACCCCTAAAATGATTCAGTACCAACGAAAAAGCTTCAGTTATCTGCTAACGCAATATCCGAAAGTTTCACAAATTGATTCGTCAGCAAACCCCGGGATAAGTCAGGCTCCAATCCCCCGTGGAGACGAGCGAAAAATTTAGGACCGGATGTCCCTCTCGTTCTGTCGAGAACGCTGACACGGTGACACCATTGTTCGAGAGGTAGAAACGGATACTAAATTGCTCGTGGGGGCGACGCACACGACCCGTCCCGGGACATACGACGCCAAGGACACGAAAACCAGACGTTCCGTTTCAACCTGGCCCCGTATAATGACCTCCCATTTGTCGACTAGCAATCCTCCAATTAGAAACGCCAGCCATTGTCAAGCGCGCGGCGAAACGGGCGCCACTAGCGCACGTTTATCGAAAAGTAACTACGTACAAAGTGCTACGTACACCGTTGAATTTTTTTTAGGTTTAGTGTTAACGCTAGTAAATCGACATTATCTATTAAAGCGTTACTTCAGTAACACAAATCCGGTAAAAAATCTCCGGAAGACCTAGCGTTAATAGATTTGTAACTTTTTTTAGACACTTACTCCAATCGAACAAGTGTTTTGTGGGGGTGTGTGTTCAAAGATTTATAAAATGCTCCTACCTTGCCACAGTCCTTTTCGAAATCGCAGTCGCTGGAGTCCACTGCGTAGTTTCCAGAGGCGTTACCAAAAACGAGCTGAAGATTCGTACCCGTCGCCGTAAACGCGATCTCTGTATGACCCTCTCGACAGCCATTTTGAAAGCGCACTCGACGTTCCTCCACCGGCCTGTCTCTGTAACCGGTGTATCTGACCTGTAAAACAACCGTTAAACGATCTTTTGATTATCCTCGATTAAATATCATTTCCAATTCAATTCTAATTCAACGTTTGGCAATTAATTTTTTTCACGCAGTAAGTCGGCCAACAATAATATTTGTTTCGTTTCTTTGGAGCTCGAAGTGTCGATAAAATGATTGTCGACAAGGTAAAGGTGACCTGATTAAGCTTAGCATTCGTGGGCAATAGAATACTAAGAGAGCATCTCGAGTCGCTAAAAGATACCAGAAAAAAAGGCCACGAGTGCGAAGGGTTAAGAATTTGCAGCGATCAATGAATCGGTAACGAAAATAAAATCAGCTGATTAATTCTCTTCGGCTCCAATGTAACCAAACGAAATCCTAAGAAACAGGGAGATTCCTATCGCGCGAGGAATTTCCTGAGTTCTAATTGAGTCATCTTCTACCACGCAATCTACGATACTTTCTTAACAGTCATTGCTATCCTAATTCATAACCCGACCATGTAAACTTCGCAAAAAATTCAAGAAATAATAGCGTGTAATCACTCCAAAATTTTATTTCATATATTATCCATTTTTAGCTGTTACTTCGGTATTTACTTTTATTTCATCCTGTATCATTTATTTCTATCTATTACTTCGTTAATTCTCGGAAACTCATGCAGACGTGGTCGACAATTAAGTGCGGACTAAAATAGACGTTGTGAAGTTTGTATGAATCATGAGAGGAAGAGTGTGCAGAGTGTCGAGTAGGTTTCTATTACGTAATTACAAAGTGGAACGAGATACCAATGAGGGTTACCGATAATCGAACAGTTAATGGTAATTTCAAATCTCGATTCTGGAGCACGCTTCAATCATTTTGTATACAAACATTGTATTAACGCAAACAGAGATTCTTCGGCGTAAACGTCAATGATACGGGACATCGTGAAACTATGAAGCGTACGTGATATTAAAATAAAATTTTCGCCCAAAAATCATTTCAACGCATGTACTTTTCTAAAATTCACTGTCTTATTCATTACATTCATGGATTAGTTACTTCAGTTTTTATTATTGGAACACTCGTGAATTAAGTTAACAGTTTATTTAAAGAAAAAGACCATTTTTCGTTTCAATAAGGATAAAGTTGTTTTAAATTTTGTTAAGAAAAAAATTGCTTTGAATTTTATTCAAAAGAAAACTGCCCTGAATTTTGCTCAATTTTACTTAATCGCGCGGACAAAGTAAAAAAAAATGTTCTCACCTCGCTCTCGCGACAGAGTCGCCTGAAGAGTTCGTCGCTGCCGAACTTGTCCTTCTGATCGGGGACCACTTTCGGCACCTTGAAGATGAACCTGGGCCTCGGTTGTTCGTACAGGCCCACGCCATCGAAGGGCAGCATGCTCACTCCCAGCCCTCCGGGCCCTCCGGTATGTTCACTCATCGTGTGCATCATCTTGATAACTTTGCTTGATTAACAATGTCCGAAAGATCCCTTGACAACGATAATCAACGAAATCTCCAGTCAAACGGAGACCAACCGATCGAGAATCCGAACAAAGAGCACTCGATAAACCGAATATCGAGTCGATTGCACAGATATCAACGTGTCACAAGCTATCGAAGCAGATCTGCTAAGGACTCGATCGCGAATACCGCGCATTCGACTGCGCCCAACGGCGTCTCAGTGGAGACTAAAGGACGATCGCGCGCGGACCACTCGAGCTCTCTGCGTCCTTGCGCTGACCACGCCCTATGCTCCGCCTCCAACACCCCCCACCCCTCCCGTGGCGTTCAATCGCGAACGAGCTCGCGTACGGACGACCCTCTCCTATTCTCTGCTTCGACGGTCACCCTTCGTCGCGTCAGAAACGAATCGAGGGATCGCTGGGCGACTATGAAATCGGCGTTACCGGATTTTCGAGAAGCTGAAGCTATCGTGTTTACGTTTCGAGACTTCTACATGGACGTATCCCAACCGAATGCTCGCACGTTGTGACGAACGTATAGCAGCACGAGTTTTGATTCGTTTATTTATTTATATAAATGGGAATAACCCATTAATATGCAGATGATGTAAGATTACAAGGATGTTTATTTAAATAAGGAATTTAAATTCATGCTTTTATGTATACAGACGAAGGGCAGAAACGTAAATTAAAGTATGCTCTGTCTTTGAATCTTGTGACATGTATTGTACATATTTTTTACATGTACTTGAAAACCAAACAATGGGATACGAATATGATAGAACGAAGGATAAATATTTCTGTTTATGCTAGTGTCATAAATAATTACACGTGAGGGCCTATCATTAGTTTCTGTGGCTAATAATTGCTGGAAGTAAAATAGCAATACGCAACATTTATTGGTTACTGAAATTCAAATATGTATATGGATAAATCGTAATGGCCATCAGGTTGAGACCTATATATATAACTTAAGTTAGATATATTCCTTTTAAAGGAGATCAGATCGAGAACCCAGAAGGTTGGTAACTTAACCTAACGAAACGACGAGTGAATTTTTTTTTACTTACACTAAAATTATTAACTCTCTGACTCTCGGTCGCCACTAGGATTGACGCAGCAATAATAATTAATTTCTTTGGAACTCGAAGGGTCGATAAAATGATTGTCGGCGAGGTAAAGACGACCCGATTCTCAAATTGGAGATCTCATCTTCGATGTCAATCTAAGCTTAGGATTCGTGGCAGTAGAACGCTAAAAAAGAATCTGGATTTGCTGATGGATACCAGAAAAAAAGGCCTCGAGTGCAAAGGGTGAAATTCCACACCCAATAAATTGAAACACTTGGATACTTAGGAAGTATTACGATACGTAAAAATTGCTCGAGAAGTTTCCAAGTCCAACTTTCCAGACACCTTCACTGTCTGCAGAGATCAAAGGGATGCTGAAAAAGATGGAAGAGGATGCAAGAACCAAGGAAAAAAGAATACTCAGGGCGTATCTATGACCGGTAACGCGGATCGCGCAAAGGGTCGTCGATCTTAATCGCAGGATCCTCGACAATGATCCTCTCAAATGGATGAGCCCTCGACACTCGAGTAGACGATGAAGATCTCTTCCCTCGAGGGGATACACGCTCTGTTATAACGGAGGCACTCGAATGGGGACCCCTGACACGTATTTCCCATATCTACGGGGGATAACGGCAGCCAATCCCCTGCCAGTAGCTGAATCCTGCTACAATATATTATATTATCCTCAGCGATGCACTCTTCGCCTCGCCCATCCTTTTGATCCTGCAGAGGATTCACCAACCGGCTGCAATTGCTTCCCCGACGCCATCAGCTGACGTAAAAGAAGCTCCTTTCGAATCGATTTACTCATATATGATACTTCGTTCTTTACTTTTCTAATCGTCCTACGAAAAGTGTGGCGCCAAACGGAAGTTACGAATCAGTTTAATAGAAATGGAAGTCAAATAGACAATCTTGGTAGTTTCGGTGTCAAAATAGGTGTCCCCGAGGTGCAATAACGCAGCGATAAATTTATTCAAGGCTTCGTCGATATTACACGAGGGCCAGCAATAATTCTTCGAAAAGAAATATTTTCACAAGTGGGAACGAAGTAATAAAAGTAACAGCGGTACTCCTGCGCGAGGGAGAGCGAAATTGGGCTGGAAAAGGAGTTTAAACCCTCGCAGGTATCCTCCGCGGTGACTTCGACCATATTTCTTCACCAACAAACCGAGGCAGTTTAGGTTAAATAGTTTCACTGTCCCATTTTTATTGCTACAGTGGTGTCGTAGAGTTTCTCCAATTTTACTGCGCCCGCATCCTCCGTTTTTCTTTAAAGACTTCAAGGTTACTCAGCCTCGATTGTTTCTTTTTCGAAGAGCAGCCACGTTCGCCGAAATGCTTCCTGTCGTTCCAGTTCCTCTGGCAATCAAATTTAAAACGTGTCCCGACTCTTACCTGATTCCTCGCAAAAGTATAGACCGACTTTCTTCTGATTTTATGACTTAGGACACGATACTGTATATAGGCTACGTCTAATTTGGGGTAGAAAATGAAGAAAATGAATTTTTGACAGAGAATGCTGGTGTAAAAATTCATAGATTTCGTGTTCCTGGTTGGGTTATTATTGTTCATCCTTGGAATGCCTTCAACCTCTTTAGAGATATACGCTTAAAAGTTGATTAGGAGCAGTTTTAATTAGATATTTTTAATTAGATATTCATGATCTTGTTTATCCGACAAGGAAGAATTAAAATTCCATTGAAATTGTAATTGAAAGTATAAAATAAAATTGAAATTGAAATTTAAGAACAAATTCAAATGTAAGTTAAAGATTAAATTCAAATACAAATCCGACTTCATATTAAACGAGTATCGAATTACTGTTATTCAAGATTTTTATCTATCAGGTTTGTGCGTACGAAATGTCGTTTCTCCAATGTTTCAATTATAAGAACCTTGTTATCAACAATTATGAATACTCGGAATATTCGCATAATTTTTCTAAAGAAATAAATAAAAATGCATTTCCACGTGAAAATTATTTTGTTTAACTGCTTGCACAATGTTTCAAAAATATTTTGTACGGTTCAAGTTTTATTCGTATAAACAACGCCTGGTACGCATCATCAACCTAACGCATAACTATTTTGCTAAGCGGTGGTATAGTCCGAGAGTTTCGTCGCCATGAATGCCAAGCGCGCTGAAATTGATTTCACGCGTGCGTTGCGTTCACAGCGACGAGCGAAAAAAAACACGCGTCGACGAGAAGAGGCCACGCCCGTCGAAGGGCGCGATTGGCCTACGAGTCTGTCGAATCGCAGCTTCCAGTGGGGTTGCACTGTGCTGAAGCGCGGAGAGGGGAGGGACACGCGTGCACGTAATCAGCACGCACAACGCGTGTCACAGTGGTGGCTTCACGGTTTGTGAGACCCTTGGCAAAGAATCCTTGTGTAAAAGAAGGCGAGTCTTCAATTAAAGCCATTGGCCGTATCAGTATGTCTTTAATATAGCAAAAGATTTATAAATATTTTTATATTTTTAAAATATTTTTAAAACAACAACGATATTAATATTAGGAACAAAAAGATTCTATATTATAATGTTTATTATTAATGTGAAATTCAAACTGTGTATGTCCGAGTACTGAAATATTCAAAACTAATTAGTCGTATTCGAATATCTATATAGTAGTATATATAGTAGTATATAGATAACAGATATACACATATATACAGTACACACAGTATATACAGTATAACAGTCGGAATTATTTTAATAGTCCCAGTCCTAGCCGACACGCGACGCGGCGAAACAAACCGGGTCGATAGATTTCCGTCGCGAAACCGTTGCTAAAGAAACTATGTGATTGTGCCACCTATATCGTGTAAACACCCAAAACGCGATTCGTTGATCCTACAATCATGTCCGGTGGAAAAAGGAATTCGTCTGGATCGTCTCCCTGGAGACACAAATCCTACGAACGACATCGTTTGAAAGTGAGTGCAATAGAATTCTTTATTATTCAAGCATAGTGATGTAACGCGTCCAAAGTGTCGATCATAGGGCATTTAATTTCTTGATTATCAACTGTACAGTAGTAGATACAGCTTATTTGGTTCAAGAAGAGCGACTAGAGCACCCATCTAGTGGCTAAAATTGCACTTACTGGCAGCCTCCCGGTGATGATAACTCTGGTGATAAATCTGATGGTAACCCTATAATTCTATCTTACCGGCAGAATATATATTTGTCGAATCCGCAAATCGACCGTAGGTAAAGAAGTTATAATGGAGCGCAAGCGCCATCTACCTGAGTTATATATACGATTCTTGTTTCAATAAATAGGATACAGTATTTTAATAAATTAAAAAAGATAAAAGTATAGAGAGAATATTTCTTCAATTAAGCTCCATGTTTAAAATTTAATTCGTTATTCTGTTTAGCTTTTGATGAATCAATACGTTTTATCGCTAGAGGAAGGGCTGGTGTCAGTAAAACATATTCCTGTTCTCATTACCGGTAATTTCAGAGTATTCAACAAATAAACAAAACCTTCGGATCATTATGTATCATTTAGGTAAAGAAAGCCACGTGCGCCATAGACGTGAATCCTCCACAAGGTAGACCACACGTTGCTTTCAATGCGAAAGGATTACAACTGGAACGAGAAAAGCAGGATCGTATCGTCAGGGAGAATTTCATCCTTCTGAAAAAGCTTCGCGATATTATGCACCGAAAACGACCAGTCGAAGAGAGTCATAGGTTGAAATGGGACGAATCTGGATGCATCAGAACTCGCTAATACAGATAGTTTCATCCATATGTATAACCATATACAGTAGAATGATTGTGTCTTCATAGATTAAATTTTTTTTTAAATATTCTTACTACTTCATTTTCACTTTAATCAACGATGTTGTTATATTTATTTCTACTGAGTTTTTCGAACGAAGAAATTTACTTTTCATAGATTACATTCGAATAACAATCGATGGGTTTTTGAAACAATTTTGGGTAATCTCTTTTTCTATAAACTCCAGAGAGACGACTTGTTTGCCCACGAAATAATGCATCACTGATTTTGTATTTACATCACACATTGCTATCGTAACCCCACACGTAATATTTCCAATATTTATATCTTTCTAATAAACAAACGAACGTGAATCGAATGTCGTCTTTTACTCGATATCGAATCGTTACCCAGTTTACGAAAACTACCAAGAATTTATTGTCTCTTTAAATTTAGTGATTTAGTTTATCTTTGTTTATTAAGAACTTTTACATTTCTGTGTCAATCCATACGACCACTTACACGTATTTAACTCCACCTGTTGGATCATCTTCAAAAACATAGTGCATCTAAAAGTGTTTAACCAAACTAGCGTACAAATACAGTATCGATAAAGGATGTCGAACGGTTGTTTTTTTCTGCGATAAAACTAAAGATCAATGGAAGAGGAAATTGAAGACTACGAGGAAGCAGAAGGAGAGGTTGAAAAATATCCCAGTTACAAATCCTCGTCAATTTTACAGGACCATACCAGAGCTTTGACGCAATCAGAGGCTGGCGACTGTCTCCATACGTTAGGAAAATGCGATTCTGGTCTGGGTTATGCTTATTTAGGTCTGAACGCCTCTAATAAGAATTTGACTGACATACGAATCATACCGATGTTCAAGTATGTCCTATACGTGGATGTTTCTGGAAACAGATTGACCACCGAGGCTCTATGTGTCCTTTCAAAGATGACGTATCTTCTAATGCTCAGAGCTGATAGAAATCATGTGTCTTCTGCAGAAATGAAATCGATGGCTTACCTTCAGGTTCGCGATAAGATTCTAGATATGCATTAATATGCAATATGCCTTACAGTATTAAATATATAAAGTATTTATGTAAATGTGAATAAATTCAATGTTTTCGTTCTTTTTTCTGATGAATTAAAATGTAGAAAAAAACTTCTCAAGAATAATACAAAAATGTTTAGGGGTAATATACTACTCCGATACTTCGAGCAATTTGCAATATCTTCGTTTTATTTTATCGTAGGTTTTCACTTTAAACAAAAACAAATTGACAAGCACGTCGGGTATTTCCCATCGGCTTCTAGAATGTCTGGAATTGAGCCACAATAATATCGAGGAAGTGACGTTGAATCCATACGACTTGGAGAACCTCAAAACCCTCGAACTTCGTGGTAACGTGCTCGTTACTACCAATGGAATATTCTTTCCGGGACTAATTCGTCTGTATTTAGCGGAGAATCAGATCGAGAAGTTGGAAGGTCTGGAAATTTTGGTGAATTTAAAGATTTTGCATCTGCGAAGCAACAAACTATCGAATCTGAGCGGATTCGACTCGCGCTGTGCCAAGCTCGAGTACTTGAACCTCCGAAACAACGAGATCGCGAAAATCTCGGAACTAGAGAAACTGAACTGTTTGCCATCGCTCGAGACCCTGATTATCTTGGAAAATCCTGCTACAGATGACACAGAATCGGACGAAGAGAGCGCGTACAGACACATCGTTTTGGCTATGTTACCTAATCTGACGCGACTCGACAAGGACCCGGTGCTTCATCATGAAAAGAAAGAGGCTAAGGAATTTCGTAAACAAATGATTCTCGACGGGACCGGATTCATCGATTTCGATTCCAATCTTCCCAATCAATGAATTAGTTATATCTTGCGAATATTTGTGTTCGATGTTTTGGAAAATTTCGAAGCCAATTTAAATGGGATTTGCATTAATTACTTCCTTGTAATCTTTGGAGCGACAAGGGATACGTTTTACAATGAACGAAAACACCCTTCGGAACATGTAAACATTTTATTACGATATTACAAATAGCAGGGGAATGTAATTATTTTATCGCAAGTCATACGAATCAAACACTTAACGTTACAAATAATTGTCTAACTTTGTTAGAACTTACATACACGCGTTTAATATTTATTATATTTATTTATGTATTTCTTATCGTATTTATTTAATCAGATTAAAGAAATAGTAACAATATTTTTCTATTATCGAGTAAGTTTATGTAACCACGGCGCGATCAGGTGATTTTAACAAGCGTTCGTGCGCAACAAAATTGTCTTGGTATTTTTCCACGGTTATAACTCGCCCCCTCTGTTACAGATCGAGAAATAAAAATGTTTATAAAATTTCGATAAGAAATTGATTAGAAATCGACGTAAATAAAATCGAGTCGTGCCAACACATGTTGCTACATGATTCCACGAAAAGAATCGCTTGAAAAAGATCTTATCGCTATTGCAATATCTTCGCCAAGGTATTAAGAAACGCTAATCGAACGAGTCCACGAATGTGTACGTGATATACTATCCGCACCGTAAAGATATTTATCTGATACGAGTATACGAGCCACGAAGAATATGAGGGTTCTGGAGTAAGTTGGAGGAGTTGAATCTCACTTGAATTCAAAGCGTAGAGACCACTTCTCCACTTGAACCATGATCCCTCTGCGGTATCGTAAAGCTTGAGTCATTCCACGCCAAGTCCGATATCAAACGAACCAACATTTTGGATCTTGATCAGATTTTGATATGTTCTTACTCCTTAGCGACATTTAAACACGAATTTCTCAAAATTTGGAGTATTGCGAATCTTACAGTTGGAAAACAGTGCTAGAAGCATAGTATAGTATAGCATAGTATAAAAAAAAAAAAAATGGGTAATGAGAACGTATTTTCTTTTGTAATGAGTAATGCATTATTTTTACATTACGATTTTCATATTTCTAAATGGGACTGTATTTACTCAGTTCTCTCCACATTTTTGAATTTTGCTGTTTGCTAAATTGTTACATTCGTAATTTTGAAAGATCCTTCGATACACGTGCAGGTGCTACGACACACTCGAAATTTGAGCAAAGTCCAAAATGTTTGCCCGTTTGACTTACGATTCTACGTAAAATGATTCGGTCACTCGATTTTGGAGTCGAAACGTTCGTTCACCGTGGAAGGTTGATAATCAGCAGGACCTTGAGCTGGAAGAGTTAGATCTGACAAGTTATCAAGAGCGTTAATGCTCACTGCCTAGATCCTCACTTCCAACTACAAGTCATGCAGATAGCGCAATGCCGATACAGTCCGTGCGTAGATCTTCACTGTCACCGAGAGCCTTCCCACGAAGATATCCGCGTAGCTTCGTAATCTAAAGCGATACCTAACCTTTTAAACTTACGACACAATCGTAAAGAAAAACCGTACAATCTTTAATTTTCCGTTAGTCACACGTTCCAAGAGAGCACAGAGAGCATTTATAGGAAATTTGAATGTGCAAGAAACTGCGAAATGCACACGGTATGCAAATAGTACAAAAAAAAATATTGAAAGAAAATTTAGATTCAATTTTTATAGGTAAATTTGCAAAGATTTTATCGAATGGTGCGTACTTCGATGTAATAGAAGAACAAATGAATAGAAGACTCTGGTGAAAAAATGGTTCGATACTCTTCGCTTTGGATTTTCCTCCTCCAACCTGTCGCGCAAGCGATCATTCTGTGAGCCAGAGATGTTATATAGAGTACAACAGCTAAAAAGAGATAGACAACCACGGTACTTTATCTCTCTTTGTCAGCGCAATTTTATATATCATTTTTATGTTAGCGATAAATGGTTACTGTTTGTACTTTGAATAATTATTAGACTGCGAATGTTTATGCGTTTATAGCGAGTGCTTACATAAATCCAAGTTACATAAATGGAAAAATACAATATATAAAACATGCGTTATACCGTTTAGTAAATAAAGTACACTTTTATTTAAATTCTTTCTGTAAAAATGTATATTTGCATAAATATCTTCAGTCTAATAATTACATATAGATTTTACGTTCACGTTAATCAAGGCACAGATATAGATAGGGTACAACACTTATCATTACGTATCTCCCCTGCTCTATCTATAATGTCTCTATGGTTACAACCTTGTGCATTCCATACGAACATAAGTAATCGAAATAATCACTGCTCGAAAACACCGTTATTATTTTAAGGAACAATCGTTTTTAATTATAGGAAATTTAACTATAGGAAAAGAAAACGATCCAGAAATATTTATCACTTCCTACTCGATCACGCAATGGTCTTTCGTTTAGTAACCCGAATTTCGACGTAGCCCGATTCGAACTCCAAAGATAGCTACTTAATAACGCAGCTTTCTTATCAACGCGTTCCAATTATACTCGGTAAGTTAAGAAAAACTCTAAGTAACAGTCCGTGTTTCTGGTAAGTAATGTCCATATCGTTGCGATATTAGGTTTTAATTTTCTTTTATTTATATACCTGTTCGACAATAATTAAGGGCAACTTTCGAGATCAATTCTAACGTTCCACTGATTAACTTCACCGGCACTCGAGAAAGCTTATCCGTGACGCCATTAAACGTGTATTCTTTAGACTAACGTGAAATATTCTTTATCACTGGTTTACGTTTCACGTTTCACGTCCTCGCAAGAACTGCGTGGACATTGGAAAATAAGTTTCGTACGAAAGGCAATCAGAGCACTAGCAAACATTTAGTTAGGCGTGGGGTCTTATATATACCTGAGGCGACTGATGGAAAAACCTGGTTCCGAGTACCTTCATCGATATCGAAGCCACACCTCGATAATGATAACGACACCTACTGATAGGCAATTTTAAACTCGTATCCTCCACTCTTTCTTGCAGGGAACCTCGACTGTATTATTTTCATTCGTTGTATCTAACGCTGAAAATCATACGAAACCAACATTTTTCTTACACTTCTTGTTCTTGTGGGACTGGATATTGTAATTGAAACAAATTTCGTTTACGTTCATTAAGCGTTTTAAGATCCCACGGCTCGCGTTTTGACTGTTAGGAAGAAATGTAGAAATGTTGCGTGGGTATACGCGGATGACTGATAACAAGATCGCGTCTGAACAGGTGAATGAATTTCAGTGAAACTTTGTGTCTAACAGATTTGATATTCTCTGTACTTGGATCTATACTTAGATTTTACCGTCTTGGTGCTTACCTCTTCCAGTTTTGAAGATTTTTTTCCGGTACTGTTCGTGATTGGTCAGAATTTGTAAGAATGTTCGAAATCAATTTCGAGGGACATTTCATTTTACAGAGATAAGTAAAGTAAACTTTTACGCTATCGTTTCTAATAAAGAAGATAGAGAAAAATATCTCTATATTCGCATCCAGTCTCTATCTTCGATATCAGTTGTCCTATAATTATCAATAAGCCACCTTTTCTGTACTTTATTTATTGCAATCCATTCTTTCATTTTCGATTAATTGGTATTTATCATTTATCTCTTGATAAATTATGTTTATTATCTATCATTTATTTCTCGACGTGAATTCTTTTTTCATTCCCAATTAATTTATATTTATCATTATATTTTGTACATGCCTTTCTTTTTATATATTTTCGTTCAAACAATCTAATGGTCTAATACTCTATAGTTTCTGCCACTGGTCTGTACTATTTCGTCTTTTGTTAAAAGTAAACCGTTTACCGTCATGATCAAAAACTTTGGCGTTGCACTGTGATCTGAAACATGAACTTAAGAATCTAGGATCGAACTAGAGCGTAGATTATCACGTCCATGATCTAGAAAACGGCATTTCGAAATTTTTTACTTCATTTTTAGAAGGAACTGTACAACAAAGACAAATAACTCACTGGGGCGCGCTCCAGTATTAGTATAGCTCACCGAGTATAGATAACTCAAGTCGGAAATTCGAGCATTCGAAAACCGTCCGTTGAGAAATGGAGTCAAAACAAGTGCGTGTGTATATAAACAACTCGGGACATTAATTTAATGCTTGCGCTATTAATCTAATAGTAAACAAAGTTTGTATTTACATGGATAGCCATCTAGTTATTTGTTTATTAAGACTTCAACTCTGTACAGGTCTGTTTACCAGAATTACGTTTAAAATGATATCATTTTACATGTTTCCCTAAGAGTTACATTGTCTCATACAACTATAATTAATAATAGTACAAAGGTACCAAACTAAAGTAGTATGTAATACTGCTTAAACTTATTTACACATATTGGCTAGCTTATGACTAGTTCGTAGGAATTTATGTCGGTTAGATTTAAGTCTTTCCAATACGGTCATACGATACTAACACTTATCCATTTATCTCGTAGGTGCAAAGGTGCTGCGCCTTCGAAATGCCAACCGCACCGACAAACCGGCTTGCATAGGTTGCCGCATGGTAGGGGTACCTCCACGCCTACGAGATGGCAACCGAACCGACACACCGTCCAGTATGGGTTGCCGCATACTTGGGGCCTACCTACGCCTACGAGATGGCAACCGTACCGACAACTCGCTACCATTCCCCCTAATGGGAAGATGGCGTTCTCCGCTAAGAAATTTCCCTAGCAAGGACCTAGAGCTCGTAGTCAGCCAAAGTTTTGATGCACCGCCCTCGTGCAACGTTAGCTCCTCTATCGTGAAGTTTCGAAAATAACTAAGCACACCAGCATGATCAGCATCAGCTGACACATCACGTACAGCCAATTATCTTTTCTTTATTAATAAAAATCCAGACTTTATTATGTGAATGAACTCTGAACTTATTAAAGTTCATAACTTATGTAACGCTTAAATAACCCTGCGATATTTAAAAATGGATAAATGAAAAATTAGGAGACAAATTTTGGCATTACTGAGAAAATCAATTATGGAAAATAATAGTCATGCAGAATCTGTCAACAATGATCCGTTTAGTGTACATGGACCTTGTAAATCTTGTATCAAAGAATTGCCCAATGCAGAATTATTAACACTGGTAATAAAATGCATTAATTTTGCAGCAATAAAACACAAAGATCAAAGAAGAAAAGATCCAAAAGAAACACCATACGTAAATCATCCCATAGGTTTGTGATCTTTTAAAGTAGGCTTTGTTAATAATCAAGCTATGGAGATAGAAGATAGAAATAAACTAATTTTATCTAGGCTAATTTTAATGTAAAATATAAAGAAAAAAGTTAAAAGAAAATTGTTCCAGGTGTTGCAAATATATTGATACAAGAAGGTAATATTCACGACCCAGCTGTAATTTTGGCAGCTCTGTTGCATGATACAGTAGAAGATACAGATACTACATTTGAAGAGATCGAAAACGAATTTGGTAGCGAGGTTTGTAATATTGTTAGAGAAGTAACTGATGACAAAACTTTACCGAAAGCAGAGCGTAAGAGACTACAAATAGAACATGCTCATAACCTGAGTTACAAAGCTAAACTTGTCAAATTAGCAGATAAATTATATAATTTAAGAGATCTTCAAAAAGCAACACCAATTGGTTGGACATCGGAAAGAGTGAAAGAATATTTTAAGGTAATTCGTGCAAAACTGAAAGAGGTGCCAATAAAAATTTGTTGTTACCATAATCACTGTCAAAGATTTAAATATGAATTCATTTTATCTTTTTTTCTAATCACTGTTCATTGTTGTAATAAAATATTTCTTACAGTGGGCCAAAGCTGTAATAGATGGATGTCGTGAGACTAATTTTAGTCTAGAAAGACAACTTGATATAATATATGCTACTCGAGTAGCTCAAGATAGAGAAAATTGCGGATGTAAAAATACATCGATACTGAAATGTGATTGATTTATTCCTTAATAAATTTTAAAATTACTAAAAATATTTAAAAAAATGTATATTGTATATTTTGACTATGTAGCCCCCCGTAGCTGGTGTACCTCGGGATCGCTAAACCCGTACTGTAGCTACAATGAAATATAGCTACAGCCCCTAAGGGGAAACAAAAAAAAAATTGCGGGATACGATATTATGAGATACGTAACAAAATAGTAAATGTTATTGTTAAATGCCGATTTTTCTAACATTTAAGTGTATGGGAAAGGAGATGTATAGAACGCATAAACGATTTCATATAAAATTTTGAAAAATATGCATCTTATATGTATATACAAATTATTTTTTATAAAGTATATTTGTAATGTTAATAAACATCATTTTTCTAAGATTTATTAGAATGTTCTTGGTAGAACCATTGCATATACTCTGCCAGTTTCTGTGCCTCTTCTACAGTAACAGCATTGTACAAAGACGCTCGAATTCCTCCTACAGATCTGTAATTAAATTTTTCCAGATTTGTGAAAGTCCAATTCACTGTATCTATATGTGATTGGGAAATTGATGATAATCATTGCTGCATAAAATGTATTCTATGGTGCACTGACCTGTGACCTTTCAACTGAAGCATTCCACGTGCGCTTGCGCCAGATAAAAACCTTTTTTCCAGTTCCTCATCGTCTTTTCCTATCCTAAATGGAACGTTCATTCGGCTCCGTACATCTGGCTTAACCGGGCACGAGTAAAAGCCTTTCGACTGATCGATCACGTTGTATATCTTCTGGCTTTTTACAATTGCCATTTTTTCCATTCCTTCAACGCCGCCGTGTTCTTCGATCCATTTGAAAACTAACCCAACCACATATATCCTAAAAAGCAATATGAGTATTCATAAAAATAATGCGTATACATCAAAATTTTCTATTTGAATAGTTATTTCGAGTTCCAAGTTATGTATGAATCTCTATGTATTCAAATATAAATAATGATTATTAACATCTTAGTGATCGACGATCCCTTATATCATTATTACGTGTTTATATCGAGATTGCTTACTGAAATACTGGCGGTGTATTGTGTAAGGAGTTATCAGCTGCCATGACTGTAAAATCTAGTACTGTTGGACAGATTTTCATAGCATGACCAAGAATATCATCTCGCACTATCGCAAGTGTTACACCAGCTGGGCCAATATTTTTCTGAGCGCCGGCAAATATCACTGCAAACTAAGAAACATGTTGCAATTTATTATTTCGTCATTTTTGTTTTCTTTTTACCGTTATCAAATTTAACGTTTACGTACTTTCGAAATGTCTAGAGATTTTGTAAGGATATTCGACGACATATCGCCAACGAGTGGCACCCCGTTTGTCTCGGGAATATAATGGAATTCAACACCTTAAAGAATTAAATAAATTTTATCCACAATTTTCCCTGAACCTGATAATCATCTATGTGTTCTACTTTAATTTTATTATATCTTTACCGTGAACTGTCTCATTGGCACAGTAATAAACGTAAGATGCATTTGGGTCCAAGTTCCAAGTAGACGGATCGGGAACCTCGGTATATTTCGTCGTTTTTGGCAAAACCAAGTTCACTTTCCCATACTTTGCTGCCTCTTTCGCTGCCTTGGCCGACCACGAGCCTCAAAGATTTATTTTTCGTTAACGTAAGAACCCTTAATATTAATGTGACGATATCTAATTTTGCTTTAATTCGAGGATAAAGAACGCAAAAATTCTGACATAGAGGACTCAGAATTTACCAGTCACTACGTAGTCTGCAGTGCCAGTTGTCATCATATTTAAAGGAACAGCCGCAAATAGCCCTGTTCCTCCTCCTTGCATAAACAGAATTTTGTAATTCTCGGGAATGTGTCTGAAACATTTACATAACTCGCATAACTCCAAATAAATAAAAAATCTAATTTTTGGTAAGATTTAATTTCTGTTCTGTTCTTTTTTTTTTTTTTTCATTTTTCATACTAACTTACAATATTTTTCGCAACGTTGCTTGAGCATCCTCGATAACATTTTTGAAGTCATTTGATCTATGACTCAGCTCTAAAATACTAACTTGAGTATTACTGTACGCAAGCAATTCCCTTTGCACGTCTTTTAATACCTATAAGAAAAGTTATCGTTATCGATATTTGCGATCGACGAATGTAATTTTACTTTTTAGCAATATGCTTATATTTTAACATCGAAGAACGAAAAGATTCTACCTTTCGGAAAAATAATGAAGTAGTTCCTCAAATCGTAAACGGACAACCCCGGTTTACTTTATTTTGAAAATGTTTTCGATAGTTTTGAAAATTTATAAATTAATATCAAATTAAATAATAAATTAATTTTTTGAAATGGGCAAAGTATTAGATCTGATGATACTCGATTCGATATTCGTCAAATTGACGCAGACGTTAATAAGAGGCATGTGCGATAGTGGAATGAATGAATGAATGACCTTCAAGCAAACAATGTTGTATTAATGTATATTATCATTCAAATTATTTGGCTAATCCTAAGCTGTCGCACTGAAACGAAATATGTTACAAATTTTCTAACATGGATATTCTAGCGGAAGCTTATCTAATTCTTAATATTTATTTTTCGAAATTTTAAAAAATATCTTACAACTTCAAGTATCGTGTGAAGAGTACGAAACAGCTTCTATCAATTATATTATTTAACACGAATAGTATTCTTTAATTAAAGTGAAAACGCCAATCAAAGTATTTTATTACCAGGAAGAAAGAGACAGGAAATCATTGATTGATTTTTATTTTATTTCGTTTCGATATTCCCGTAATTGTAATACTAGTTTGAAATTCATAAAAATTAGATTACTTGTATTTAATACCGACAAGTTATTGTTTTTGCAAGGAAGAAAAATACAATTTGAAAACGTGATAATTTCTTCGCGATACCTGAGCTGGAAGTTTGGCCGGTCCTGCTCCAAAATTGATCACAGTGTTGTTGCTTTGATCGTTCATTATGAATGCTACTGTCGTGCTGGACGGCTGGTACGTGAATACTGAACTGGATTCAATGTAGACTGATACTTTCAGTCGCTTTCAGTTCACCAAGTTATTATCTCTTTGATGAATGCTTAGAAGGAGGGGAAGGGGAGATCTTGTCGAATACAATTATTGCCTCGTGTTTATTTCCCTCCTCTTGTACGATCAAGAGTATTCGGTCGAAAACTATTATTTCTAATATTCGTCGAATATTAGGAATCGGTTCTTTTATTTCGTTCCTCAACTTTCTTTACTTTCTCCTTCAATTTTTTGTTTTGTTTACAATCTCCTTATATAACCGAGTCGAACTGAGCTCGTGTTTCTCGATGTTTATCCCGATAAGAAATAAAATTCGATCGCTCGTGTGTGTGATCAATATCGATCACTAACCGCTTGGTGTTTTGTTTCATTGTTTTCTTCGTGTTACACGAGCAGGGAAGCCGAAAGCATACGACGAAGACAGAAGGATGTTCCGTCCTTTACAGAATCATGGTCGCTGCGTGTGACGTCACACGTACGGAGAAAGATCTTCTAGGCTATCTTTTTACCATTTTGCCCTGATACTTTTTTACATAGAATGGCGGAAGGAATCAAACTATGACAAAAGAAATAACTTCTCATCTCTGTGGGGATCCAATGGTCCCCCTCTAGCTCGGGTACCTCGGAGTTGCTAAACCCGTACTGTAGCTTCAAAAAATACCGGTACATGTATGTGTGTAAGTAATATGTTTTATTAATTAAATTAAACAGTTGTTCATTTCAATATAAGTATTTATTTATTGGATTTTTTAAATACTTTATTTCGTAACACAGTTCAGATTTTTTTTATCATCACAAAATTAAGTAATTGCTCTATCAATATCATCGTGATCAACATCCTGTAGATGGTCGTGTATCTGTGGTCGTGATTCGTAAGTACAGATAGTGACACCATGTTTATGACCAGGGGACCATTCCCCTCTTAAACCAATATAATAAATTTTAATTTTGTCTCCTCCTTCTCTTCCAGTAAAATATAAACTTAAGTGATGTACCGATGAAAATTTGACTACTCTGGAATATCAAACAAAAGTTTAATAAAATCAGTAAATCTCTATATCGTATCAAAACTTTGCACAGTTCAATAAGTAATGTAATACCATATATACATATATACATACTTAAGAGAATATTCATGTATTCCATGTGTATCAACACATAATTCAAATTCTTGCTCAGATGTTGTAGCTGCATCATCCAATGTCATGAAAGGTCTGTTTTTAAATCTATGAAAAAAATATTTTACTCGATATTTGATTAAAAAGTGAAGAATATTTTATGCTTGTACAAAACCTTGTTTCCGGTATTCTGAAACTAATGACCAAGAAATACTTACAATTTTACTTTATCTGGATGAAAATCATCTTCACCTCCAATAACAATGAGGCCTTTTAATTTTATATTTCCTGTAAAACTGAAGAGAAATGAACATTATATTTACTTCTTTGAAAATACAGTTTAAAATATGGAAACATACGGAATATTAAATAGAAGTTCATTATCCATATCACTTTCCACATACTGAAAAAAAGAAAAGATTAGATAGAATGTAGAAATTATACTTATATATGGTACAGAAAGGCTAAATTTAATAGAAAACCAACTTACACAAATATGGTACTTACTTTATTTCTATCTAATCTCTCTTCCCATGGTTTAAATACAGTAGCACCACTACCATCCCGGTATTCGTTTAAACACTCTACATTTTCTATATCAATTTTTGTATTTAAATTATATTGTAAACCCAACTCTCCTTCGTTGTGTGTTTCTCCACAATTACACTGATGTGTCATTGTATAAAAATCTGAACAAAAACATGAATTAATTCAATCATATAGAGATAACAATTAAATGGTATGTTAATTCAAATACTTTGTAGATAATAGTAAATAAATAATATATAATAAAATCCACTGTATTATTAACGTCACATCACTTATTTGAACTGTTAGATGGTTGTTATTAAAATCTTTGTTTTACTGAATTTCATCTAATCTTCACTTATAAATAGAAGTCTGTTTCCAACTTCGGTATTAAATATACAGTTCCCACGTGTCCTAACTAGCCGGAATCAACTCAATTTTGATTTTAAATTACGGTATAAATACGGTAAAAAATCTACCTTTGCTTTGATGTATCACGGTTGATCTAGGTTGATCTACTGTTATGGTTTGTGATTGACTGTGAAACTGTATGAAACTATGTGAACTGTTTCCAACTGCTTCTGGAAACTGCTGGAAATGGAAACATCAGGAAACATGTTGCAAGATAGGTCAACTTTGCGCATGTCAAAAACCCAGTGATGGGCAAAACCCTAGGGTTCGAATAAATCTGAAGTTTGCTGACATGTTTGTCTCGTTTTCTCTTTTGAACATTTTCCAAAGAAGGAAACGAAACAAGCATATCGCGATATCGCCCATCTCTGGCTCAAATTGGAGTAATTGGAACGCACCTTTTGTCGCCATGTGTACTAAAGTTTCTAGGGATATTCCAATTGGAAAGCACCCTGTGCTTTCTGAACTGTACTATAAAACTGCTATCACATATGTACGTAGCTTGTGACAAAATGTCTCCATCTGATTTTGACAGTTGACGTCCAGGTTTGCATATAACGTAAGGTTTATAATAATTAACACGTAGTCATAAATTTATATGAATAAATTGTTAGCAAACGAAACCAAATGATTTTTAATGTTACATATAGAATGGCTGAAAGTGATGAAACATCAACGAAACTGAAATCTGAAATTTCTGGAGAGGTTATGAAAGAGACGGAGGCCGATATCAGTCGTTATTTCGAGAATGCGTCCCGTACGATATTCGACGAGATCGTTTCACCGAAGAAACAAGATTTTTTTGAAGTACAAGGTGGTTCTGTAAGCAGAATTCCAGATTTCGAATTGATGACTAATCGTTCCAGTGGTAACGAGCGACCCGATCATAGTGCCATGAACGATATGCACAAAGATATCTGGATACCATCCGAACAGACACGAAAAGTCTTACGGAGTATCGCTACGTCGACTACTGGATCTAATTCCCTCGACAGAGATAACTTAACAATGCCAGGACTGGCAATACAAGGAGACATGCCTGATTTAATAAAAAGTACTGCCATTCATTTTCTGGGTGAAGATGAAAATATTCACAGGAATGTACTTACTGCATCCGATGTAACACAGGATGAACGTGGCTTGAGAAACTTAATACAGGCTGGCTGTTACAAAGCAGCAATTAATTTATCAGGAAGACTTTTAGCTGTGTATGCTCAAGGATATGGCAAGATAAACCAGCCGAGCAAGCATACCCCGCATTCTTTGCAATTATGGTACACAAGGCTTGCTTTACTGACTAAACTTAGGCAAGTAGACGTATTAGAGAACGAATCGAAACCATTTGGTAATTTAGACAAGCCTGATATGTACTTTACATTTTATCCTGAACTTTATGGTACTAGGCCAGGTTCTATGGCTTCCTTTTCCTTTAGATTACTTTTAGCTGAAATACCATTGTATTGCAAGAAACCAAAGCAAGCACTGGATAATTTATTTAAGGTTCTAGCCACAGTAAATCAAATAATAGCTAATTTTAATGCTGGACTCTGTGGAGATGGATCTCGTGTTAAAGTTAACGCGGCCGAGCAAAGAGATGCTTTGCGACTATGGAAAGGCAGAAAATTAAGAGTCCTTATATCTGTTGTTAATTGTGCAGTCAGCACGAAGAATTATGTCCTGGCTATAGACATTTTAGAAAAACTATGCGAATTTCCCGATTGGACTGCCGAAGAATTAGATGCTCTAAAATCGAGTATAGGGAGGTTACGTTTATTTTTGGGAGATGTTTCAGCAGCAGAGAAATTACTTATCACGCAAAAGAAACAGGACAGTGGTTTGAGCGTCAGAGAGTTGATGAACAGAGGATTAATGGCAGTAGCACAGAATGCCTTTCAAGATGCGTATACATGCTTCAAAGCTGCAGCTACAATGGATCCTTCGAATGTCGTGTTAACTAATAACATGGCTGTTTGCCTTTTATATACAGGCCAATTGAAGGCAGCAGTACACTTATATGAAAGTGCAATTACAAAAAACCCTGTAAAAAGTTTACAGGAACCTATACTATTAAACATATGCAGTGCATATGAATTGCATACAATTCATTGTGAGCAACCAAAATTACATCTGTTAAGCCAACTGAATAGATATAAAGGGGATGCTGTAGATATTCAGTGTCTAAAACTTGCTATGTAAAGTAATCCTAATTTTAAAGGAAACTATTTTATTCGTCCATGTATAGTATATGACAAGCTACAGGAGAAATTATAAATCTGTTATTTATTTATAAAAGGAATTACATTAAGCAGTGTGTAAAGTTTATCAATAAAATTCAATTTCGATTGAGTTTAAAAAAAAATTGAAGTCTCATAAATGTTCCTTTATCTTTGCAAATTAAACAATCCGTACGAATTAATTTAGTTATTTAGAAATAGTTCCCAGAATATAAGTACGATTGCAAATATAAATTGAAAGAAAAACTTCTCGATCTGCATAGCGAAGTTCGATACACTGTCGTGTTGCGCGGAATGAAAAGGAAAGCCTAGTCTCTGCAAACCGTCTAGATTATATAAAATTTATATTTTTATGTAAATACAATATAATGTCGAAGATACAAAGTTAAATAAAAATAAAACGAGAGCCGAAAAATTAACATATCGATTGCCGCACGTCGCGCCGTACATATGATTGCACAGAAACATAAAGGGTCTTGCGGACTCGCATTAATCGGTTGCCAATCGTTGCGTCACGCGGTCCAAGGAGTTAGAAGCGTGCCAATCAAGGAAATTCAACATCGATGTCAAAGTAAAATAGCTTTTATTACATCGTGAAACGAGGACAATTTAATGAACGTTCAACAATTGCTAGAATTCTCTCTCTTTCTCTCTCTCCCTTTCGTTCCACCTTTCACGCATATACACGCGTTCATTTTTTTTTTCTCTCCTTTCACGCTACACGTTCTCCCTTCATTATTTGTGTCACTCGGTTATTCTGCTTACAGTTCATCTCGCACCTCTTTTCTTTTCCTTTCGTTTCATCGATTACCTTACTCGTTTACTCTCGTTATTCGAAAGAATCAGCGTGCTCGTAACGTTCATCGTGAATATTACGCAAGACACACTTGATTCTCAATCCTTTCTTTCAATCCGCCCGTTTCGCGTTACTCTACATCGAAGTTTGGCTTACTTTGCTCGTTCTTTCTCTCCCCCTTTCCCTGCGTCTGCTTCCTATCAAATAGACGGGTAAGTAGTACAACATTAGCATACATTCAGATCGATTCCAAAACTGCACTCTCTCTCCCTGCAGAAAAAAGGCACGAACTGGCGGAAAAGTCGGCCTAACTGTATAATATTTTCATTTATTTATTATGGATGGAACTTCGTCACAATACATTATTTTAATTTCTTTCCCTTTTTTGCTTTTCTGCTTCTTTCCGCAGTGTAACAGGCTCGGCTCGTTACCATTCGAGCCGAATTCAGTGATTCGTGCTTCGAAAGTTGGCCGCATGGTGCGTGCAGTATTCGATTCTTTCAACGACTCTTTCCATTACAATATATTTATTTATATATATATATCTTTTTTTCTTTTTTTTCTACGTCGAATGCCCATCGAGAACGATCGAATTTTAAAAAGGATCGTTTTACACTAGAATAACGTACTTTTATAACAATTATCGGTGATCTAATCGCAAGAACGTGTCCCTTCCCCGAAAAGGTTCCAAATGCATTTCAAATTAGGCAAACTCATATTACACATATTCAATTCATCGAATAATAAATATAAATTTTCCCTGCGTTATCGTAGGAAGAAATTACAAATTATGAGAATTACAGCAAACAATTTTCGAACCGAATTATCGAGAATTAACAATTTAAATCCTCGTTTAAATTGCACGCCATTAAAAGAATTTACACGATCGTCGCGTTATCGTACAAATTACCGAGTTGTCTGCAATCGTTTACTTCGATAACGAGATCGTTTCACCCGGAGAAGGCACTGCATCCACCACGCAGCCTAGAACTTCCGGTTATCATTTTTTCCCCCCCACCGTTCACTCTCGAATATCTACAGCATATTTTACGCTTCGCCGTTACAACACATTCGCATCGCTATTCCTGGCGACTAAATGTAGCCTTACGAATGTATTATTTATGTACATACATGCTGTACTGTGTACACACGCGTACACACACACGCACGCGTGTATGTAACACGTGAGCTAGCCAGAGATGGGCAACGTTTCATTCGAATAATAAATGACGAATAAAAACACAGCGCAGCGATTTATTCTCAACCTTTATTCGATCGAACAGTTGCACTGATGAGTTCCTATTCGCCCAAAGTGAAATTAATTATAATCGTACTTTGCAATATTTATAATCCCATATTCATAGTATTTATATCATTCAAATTCGAGTATTTATCCAACGAACAAAGGACAAGAGGTTGCACCACCCTTTGTCCGTTATTAAAAATTGTTATTCAAACAAGAACTTTGCCCGTCTCTGTTGCCAGGCTGCATTTGGCAATTTATTCATTTACAATTACAATGTACATGTACTATTGTATAATGCTTACGCTTTCTAACCTCTAAACGAAACGGTATTATTATTGTCCTGCCGTATTTCTCCGAGTATTTTCCTTCTGCACATACCACGCATATACACGCATACGTTTTTTTTTTACACGCACACACGCACAATTCTGGTGCTTATATACAGAGCCGAATTAAGAGATGGGACTTTAGGGGACTACGGCCCAGGTTGACCCCCCAAAGGAGGTTTCCAGGGGTTAGAATTCGTTTTCACGCGATACGAAGTCACAACTTTACGAACAGTTTTGTGTCATGCTTGTCGGTACACAAAATAGCGTAAATAGATAATGAAAAAAAATTTGTTATCACGTCGTGACTTTATCTTGCAGTGGAAACGGATCACTCATCGGATGTTTCGTGTCAAATTTTTACGTTATTATATTTTTAAATTATTTGAAAAAAAAAAAAATAATTATTTTTATTCTGTACAAAATATTTAATTCATTTTTTTGTTTTTAATGTTATTGGAAACTGACAATACCTGTAGCCTAGGGATCTACGAAATCTTAATTCGACGCTGCTCGTGTAACGTAGTCATGGAAAGCTCGTAGCATAACCACCAGTGTTCGTCGAGTACAGCTTAAAGCGAACATAATTATTACTCCCGCGTGCTTTGAGTCCGGATAAAAATCACAATTCGTCGTTTACACGGAATAATTAAAAATTAAATTCATGATAATTTCAGAGATTCCCTAATAGTTTACGGTACGTTTACTGTTGTTGTTATTGTTGTTCATGACAGGGGGAACGAGAGGAAAATTATAATAATTTTCTCATTACATCAATCGTAATATGATTACTTTTGCATCGCTTTCGCTATTTGATTCTATTTTATATTAATACGTCCAGCAAACAAACAACGATAGAGGGAATATATTTGGTGGCTTAAAAGAAGCATCGCGGGAGTAATGTATACTTTCGACGAGAGAATTCATTTCGAGATCGAATCATCGAATTGTTATTTTATCTCGGTAACTAGGCAAGCTCGGTCGTTCACGGAAGGCATCGTACGGTGCTCATTTTTAAATCGTTGCATCAACAATCATTAACAATTTTTTTTTTCATCTTTTTTTTTCGTATTTCTCTCCTCGCTTTCTCGCGTTGCTTATTTTTTTTTTCTTTTTCTTTACGAGTATTTAATCTATTTTATTTACTTTTATTCCCTTTAGTTCTCGTGTAATTAGTGTAGGAAGTAACGGAGACATAACCGATGCCGATGCGCGAAAGCCTGGCAAAATTACGCTGTAGTAGTCTGTGTTATTTTATTTTAATACGTACATACATACATCGAGGCGAGCAGGTTTGCAAATACTCCCGAATCAGAGCAAATATTTCTATCTTTATAGATCTATATTTATATTTATATATTCATGTATTTATATATATATATATTTTTTCTTTTATTCTTCGTTTAGTCACTTATACGTATGTAATATTGTCTTCGTAAGTTTCCTGCTTTTCCTTTCCTGATGTCCTAAACCCGTTGGTCGTGAAAGTATTTGAAAGTACAGAATCGAGGCTTTATCTTTTATTATCTTCTTCGCGAACGTAAACCAAGGATCACTTTGAATCGTCGAAACTGATTGCGCGGATAGATTGCTATTACGAAAACCGTAGAAAAAGTTTCAGGAATGACGGTGAACTGGTATTAAAAGCGATCGAAATAGATATATAAATAATAACGTTAATGATAATAATAATCATAATAATAATAATAATAATAATAGAAAAAAAAAGGAAAACAAGTGCGAAGAAAACATAATTGCAGAGAAAAACAACGAAGAAAAATAACAAAGCGATTGCACAGGAACGTTGTCGGTTATGATCGAGGCTCGAAACTAGGAAATAAAAAATATTCGATTCTCCCGTTGTCTGTACCAGCCGAGGAACAGATTTGATCGCGGTTTCACGGATCCGCGGCGATCGATTAGTACTATATCGTGTCGTAATATTATAATAATATAAAAATATATTTCTTAACTATTAACACTATAATAAATGAGTATTATTAAGCATCATATCTTGGGATTTCCCATTTTCGTAGTACGGACACGATGCCTGTCGCGGATAACCGGAGCTTCTAGACGCGGAGGAAATGCAACGGTGGCGCCCCGCTCGGCCGAACACGACACTAGTTTTCTTTTTCTTTTTTTCTTTTTTTCTTTTTTTTTTTAGCGCGACGTACAAGATCTATCGTTTTGTATCCCCCGTATATAAGTCGTCGTTTCCTTCGTCTTCTTTTTTTTTTCATCGATCATTATCAATAACAATATATATAATATAATATAATATATATATCACTTGTCACTCGTGGTACGTGTAAATAAAAAGAGGCATAAACCGTTATAAAATACATTCTCGAGTATTATCGATCTGTAGATTATATATATATTATATATATACCGCTTACCTACGCGTCCGAACGAATAAAATCATAAAAATGTCGTAATAATAAATTTTTAATAGTACAGTATTGGAAGCATTTAATATTATACTTAGAGTTTACGATCGGGGCCCGGATCTCGGTGAAGGGATCTTTCTTTTCGTTTTTTCTTGCTTTTGTTTTGCTTTTCTTTGGTTTGTTTTGGTGTTTATTGCGAGGTTCTCGATGCCATTCTCTTTCGTGCGTCGGAATAATAAATTCACGAGCTCGCTGATTCCGTCCCCCCTTCTTCGAACACGACGGATGCAGCGAGCTAGACGGAAAGTACGAGAGGCCGTGATGACTCTTCGAGAGCTACGAATAAATAAAAAAAAAAAAAAAAAAAAAGAATTGGGGGCACGGATAGCGTCGACGCGAATCGATTTTCTCACGGAATGTCTAAGGCATGCTTGTTCTTTTTTTTTTTTAAGACGCACCACTCTTTTTCTCTCTAGTCGTAAACGATGATACGCGAAGATTCAATTGCAGAGTATATTTCATAGTCTTTCAATTTATAGACTATTTCGTGCTACACACTGAATTCATTCAATAGGCATTATTAAATAATTAATATATCATTCTTTACTCAAGTGTAAAGTGGAACTATTAAAGGAGATCAGTGTCGCTTGTAACAAAAAAATATTGTACACAAATTACCATTGCAAAAGGAGTAACAAATGTTAAATAAGAGAACGACGTTAAACGTCAGGTTTAACTGCTGACATAATGCTCTTTGTTAGGAACGTTGAGTAAATTCATTAATTTAAGCAGTTATGTTCTCGATATAATACACAGAGTGTCTTACTCAAAAGTGTTCAGAAACAATTTGAATGATTGGAGCTTATTAGCAAGAAAAGTAATTAGTAAGATTACTAAAGATTACTAAATTAGATTAGTAAGAGCTACTATAAATTAGAGTTTAAACTAAAACTTGAATCTCTCGCGTAACACGTGTTACGATATTGGGAATGCCGACGATGCATCGACTCGGAATTCGAAGTAAGTACACAATGATCGAAAGACACTCTTATGGCATCGATCACCGACACATAAGGCCCAGAAACATCTAAACGCTACGTATAATCGTAACTCGGCCGAGCCTTGTTTCGATCAAGCGAAAAAACCACTCGATCGCGAAAGACGCCCGGACAATTAGCGATTCCAGATCCTTTTTCGTTCTCAATGGAATTTGCGTTTAAGCTCTTGGTTAGTGTATTTAATTCAAATGCATTCTCCATTCGGTGCTTCGATCAGTTCGAATTTTTACCGTCATACTTGTTCGTATCTAATTGCAGTGTGTGCTCTCATAGAAAAGAAGGTAGAAACATGAGAGAGAGAGTAGTAATGTGAAATACCACGGTTTTGGGTATTGGATAGATAGCTGTTCAATAATTTAACAAACATTACGATAACATAACGTTACAATGAACTGTGAGTCCATTGCTTCTTGTGCCACATATGAGCATATATGTGAAAATAATTTGTCTATCTGTAAAGTAATACTATTTCATTCTGCTATCCAAGTTTGACATTGCCAGATCTCCGCTTTCCTCAGAAAAACAAAGAAATTCTACAAAGATAAGTGTAAAACGAAAATAGGGATCTCATAGTTCTACATTCTGCTCTATTATTTTTTCTTACTATTTGTGTTTCTTTGGACGTTACGAAAGTAAAAAGAAAAATTCAGAAATAAGAGAATTTCGATCGATCGATTTCTGCAAAAGAAAAAGTACGTTTAACCGGTAAGTCTTTTTCATTTTCTTTCCTTCGTTCACTCCTTTTTTTACTGTAAGGCTGGCTATTATCGAATTCGTTAAACATATCCCGAAACGTAGTCTCGCTATTTTCTAGACAAGTTTTTCCATACATCGTATATATATATATATATATATATATATATGTGTGTGTGGAGAGAAATGTTCGGCTAGTTTCTCATCGAATATTCGATTGCAAACTCTTCAAACGAACTCCGTTTATATCGCTTTTATACATCCCTTCGCCTATTTGCGCGCCGCGAATGAATATATCGCGTGCCCCGTGCGAACGTGGCTAACAAATTTGTACGTTAATTAGTTTCCTTATTATTGTCATGGTATATATAATAATCTTGTTAATAAAAATACTAAAATATTATGTATATTATATATAATATATAATAGATTATTGCATTATGCATTTTTGGTACTGTTGCGTATTGTTTGGTTTTATACTCGTCGACCTTGAGGTCGCCGCGATTTTTTTTTTATTCTTTTGTTTCATTTCTTTTCGTTTTTTTCGTTTCATTTCTCGACGCCGAGAACGGATTTGAGAAGGAACGATGTCTTGTCTTTCGCTCTTTGTCTTCTCAAACGCGCGTTCTTGGCCGCCATCTTCGCATCGTCCACCCGGTGTTCCGTTTCCGTGGCTTCGTGCGTCCAGCTAAATATATTACTTTAGGCTTTGGCTAATTTCTCATTGTCACTGCGTGGAGCGCAATGACAGATCCTCGCGGATTCGTCGAACTTCCGCTCTTTCTTTGTCTAACCATCCTCTAGATCAGGGATCGTCAAATTTCTTTTGGGAAGTCCGAATAATCAAAATGGCGGCTTTTGAGGGCCAAGAGGGTTAATGTTAAGTAGTTAATAACTTTGAAAACCAATCGATTATAAAGACGAAGCATAGTTCCTCGATAAAATTAATAGTAAAATAACGTTGTTTCACGTTTGACAGCAAATTTTACTGTATTAGTTTGTGGGCGTATAACGTTTTTGGTTCAAGCGTATAACTTGAATAGCTTTTTGAGTAACAGAATTTTTTGTTTGTACAATATCAAAAGATTGGAATAAAAAATATTTTACACCAATTTGTATCGACTAGCACATTAAAAATGAATTGTAGAAGATCTATCTTACCTTTATTTACAAAGGCATCCTAACCTCTCTAAAGGATACTGATTATTTCAAGTATGGTATCTTGGATGTAGTCGCTGGAATTGCGAATAAAATGTGGCTCGTAGTTTGACGACCCCTGCACTAGATCGCTATATCTCCCCCCCCTCCCTCCCCAATCCCCTGTAATCGTGTTCCTGCGTCAGAACGCGAGGTATATATTTCTTCGAACTTAAATGCTGAGTCCTGTCGTGGAAGTGAAAAGGACCGTGCCATACTTAACTTAAGCCCAACGAGTCTTGGTTTTCAACTAGCGGAATACTTCTTCTATTCTCTATACGGCTTGCAGTAAGAGTAACGATGATTCATGTGCTGGCTGTAGGAGCCGGAGTGAGAGAAGCGCTTTAGGCACTTGGAGCACTGGAAGGGCTTTTCGCCGCTGTGTAGTCGCTTGTGTTCGGTCAGGTGATGCTTGTGCTTGAACGCCCTTGGGCACTCCACGCATTTGTACGGCCTTTGCCCTGTGGAAATTCATAGGATATCTGTAACTCATGTTCACGGTACTAATCATTCGATAGAGCGATCGTGTCATTTTAATCGCTGTCCAAATTACATAGCTCGAGAAATACTGAGTCAAGAGGATCATCACCTTGATACGTACCGGAATGTTCGTATTTGTGTCTAGCTAGGGAACTGTGCTTGGAGAATGTCTTGTCACACCGATCGCAGAAGTAGACACCCTGTTCGATATCTGCCGCCGGTGGAACCTCCGGTTGACTCGCGGTTTCGCTTTCGTTCTTCACGTTTGCTTGAGGTTGACTCTGCAGAAACAATAAAACATGTGTAAAGTAGAGCTGGAAACACCAGAATATTCCGTCAAACTTGTTCGTCCTCTGTGAGCTCGTTAAAGAGGTTACATTACTATAAAAAAATTAAAAAGAATTTTTCAAGAATATTGCTCATCTTCGTACTTCACCTCTATTCGAGTGACACGGTGGATGATGACCAAAGATGACTAAGGATGAAGACTCGTCATTACCTTTGGAACAGTTTTGCTCGCGACAGGAACTACGCGTTTTACTTCCGTCGAGTCGGTGGTTTCTTCATCTATAACAAGAGGCGAGTCCTCCAGGTCGTCCGTCTCCGGATTATCGGGCTTCTGTTCACGTGGAGGCGTCGACGCGACCTTGGCAGGGATACCGGTGTCGTTGTCCTTGCACGTTGACTGCGTGAGCGCTTCTTTCTTCGACAAATCAAGTGGTTGCTCGATGGCGGTTTGACTGACTGGATTAGCCAACGGTACCAAGGCTGGTATCTTCGATTCTCGTCGATCCCTCGCCCGGGAATTTTGGAACCAAACCTAACGACATTGATTTATAATTAGAAATAAAGAAATAAACTAGGTATATTACTATGTTCTTTAGATTTCTAATATTCCTCTGGATAACACAAAATGATATACGTATTTTCAAATGGATTTTAAACGCAGAGTCACTCCCTTTTATAATAAATATAATAATGCGTAATCATAAACAACCCCAGCTAGAATTTACCTGAACGACACGAGTGGGAAAATTGATGTAATTCGCGATCATGATGATCTCTTCTTTCTTGGGTCGGGGATTAATGGCGTAGTACCCTTTCAGGACAGCCAATTGCTCGTCGTCTATCAACGACCTGGCTCTCACTCTCCTTCCGTTATCGTTGTGCGTCTGCGAGCCATCCTCCTCGTCCTCAGAGTCCACTTCCGAGCTGTCCTCCATTTTCCTTTTGCAGCCTGATTTCGCGGTCGGCTGATTCACGTCCTCCAGCTTCGCCGCCAAACCTTCGCTCTGGGAATCGTATTGGTCTGCCGCTGACCAGTCTGGACAGTGCGCCATCTCGCTAGACATCTCGCTATCTTGATCCTGCGCGATAATAACAATAATTCATTATGCGATTAGGAATGAGAATACCGTGCCAATGTGTGTTTTCCTTACGCCTATCATACAGTCTACTTTAAATAAACCAAGTCGTTGGACCGCTTACTTGATAATCCTCCTCAAACTCCCGTTTCGTTGTGGCCGGTGAAGTGGATAGCTTCCGTACGCTCGCCTCTAACAGTTGCTTGGTCACCGAGGTGTTCACCGTTTCCAGGATCCGTCGCACCGCGTCTAGACCCTGAGGATCGCTAGGCGCTGGAGACTCTTTGCCCTCCGTGCCCTCCGTTCCTTCGGAGTCCCGAGACGGGCTCGTAAGCTCTCGATGAGATTCAAATTGCTCGGCTACCTCGTCCAATCTCTTGGAATGTAGCTGATTCAGGATTTTGCCGAGGGACGCTTGTAGAAAGTAACTACCGAAGCCCATCACTTGAGGCAGAAGGGTCGGCATGTCGTAAATACCTGGAACCAGGTTGCTTTCTACATTGCGGATCTCTCCGATTCGCGGATCTACTGACAGAAACATGTTTCCTGGGGCGTCAGTTCCTTGCAGGCTGGAGCGTTTTCGACCTAAGGTTTTGGATACTCTTCGGTATAAATAGAAAAAACGATCTCTATACTATTCGCCTTTAAATGCTGAATAGGATCCAAAACATGAAGTCGAGAACGTTGTGATAAAACTTGCTTAGACTACAATGATTATAAATTAGAATTGTGATAAAGCAACCCGTCAATCTAATCTTGAATCTTGGTTAGGACTTGAAGAAGCCAGCGAAGGAGACCTCCTTATTAGGTGAACGTCTCCGAGCACTCTTGAGGCTCTATTATATTTTTTTTAATGAAATTCTGTACTTTGTTGTTTGTGCCCTCAGGTGAGACAAAAGTAAATCATGCAAGGCCGTTTCGCCAATTAATGTACTACCGCTGAGCCAATTATACCCACATGTGTGCTATCTATCGTATCATCACAGTGTAAACTTGTTCAGAACCGTCGTATTAATTGGCAAAATGACCCTGAACGATACAAGATACAAGTTCTAGCTTTTGTTTTCCCTGAAGATACAACCCTATAGAAAAAGAAATGTACAGGATTCTACTGTGGCCTGCTGCATGTGATGTCAAGATTTTTTTTGTGGCCATTGTGTAACTAATAAATCCATGAAAAACTTCTCAGAGTTTCAATGTACATCCTAATTGCTTGTAAATGATCAAGCGTTGTAAAATCGTGCTCGACGTTCGCAGAAAAATAACGAATGTAAACGTTATCGGCTCTCACCCGCTCCTTCTCGTTGTATCTCCTGATAGTCCGAGGGTGAAAGCTTTGGCAGAATAGGGAGGAAAGTGTTATTATTCGCCGCGAGCAGGTCGACCTCGCGTCGTCCTGGCGGCAGGGATTGTTGCGCCTTCTTCGGGCCGCGTTCGACGTTGCTCACGTTTGTGTGCCTGGGCTTTTTCAAGTTCACGATCAAGCACTTCTTGGCCGTCATGTGACTCGAGTACGACCCCGAATGAGAGAAACGTTTCCCGCAGTTGTTGCATTGGAATGGCTTTTCACCGCTATGGATGCGGAGGTGTTCCTGAGCAAATTAGAGAATAAGTGTTGTAATTAAACAATTAAATAAACATCCTAATCCTACCGAGACATGGCTGGACGTTGGATCGCATATCGAGTTTGAGAAACTATAGCGAGGATGTTTGCAGGGTACTAATATTTTACTGAGTCATAAAATGTATTTATTACTACATTATGAAATGGATAAAATATGGAAGGTATGTACATTTATTTGGAGACTCTACGGTTACTCAAACTTGATATGTGATGCGAAGTCACATCCTGGTAGGATTAGGGCGAAAGAAGGTTGTCAGTCTTTTTTTGACTCACGACAAATCTGACACGGTGACTAAGAACTAATTTATCTAGTATATGTGTATGCGAGTACAGAGTGACGCAAAACAGCACATTGAAATGGAGTTTCTGCTTCATTTTTAAGAACAGACGCTCGAACTACGTCATTTAAAATAGTATAGCTAATTAGTATGTCACCCATAGTAATGGTTAGCGAAGCATAGATAAATCCTTTACAAAATCCTGCGCTGCGTCATCCTGCACTCAATGTGCGCCTAATGTAATACCTAAGAACTAAAGTGAAACGGATATCAGTCTCTGGAAATGTTCATTCGGTTCTAAGTAGCGATGGAGATCGAAAAACTTGGATGATTTCGTATTACTTGTTCGGTGATTATTCTTTCTATTTCTTGAAATTAGAAGTCTCGAGCTGAAAGATGATTTAATAGCGATTGCGTTATAGATAGGATTCACTATATTTCATTTAGTATTTTATTTTAATTAGCATATATTACGAGATCATCCAAGTTTCCCTTATTAGGTCTCGAATCGTTTCGAATTTTATTCAAAGTCAGCAAAAGTATCAAAGGGCTCGAATGGACCTTGCAGAATTTTATCATATCACAGTATGAACCCTACATTTTTGTATGTAAAATTATTTACTTAGTTTTATTCTTTGATCACAAAGACGCTGTATGGACTTCGAATGACAAAACTCGAATTACAAAAGGCCTTTTAAAAATCCTTTAATAGTGCAACGCGTCTGTTAGCGTTTAATCTGGTTTATTTACGTGGTGCATTTCAAAAGTCCAGAATTACCATCGATATTTAAATACCTTCAAGGACTGAGGTTTCGAACAACATTCGAACGACAATTTCAACAATCAAACCAGAGATTCGAACGTCCATCGCACAGAGGTGCAAGTATATCGATGCATTCTACGTGGGCGTGTACGTTTTTTTTTTCTTTTTTAACAAAATGGAAACGTAAATTCTATTCGAAACAAGACATTCAAGTGGTTACAAGACAACTATATATCGAGTCAGGCTGCGTGAGAAACCGCGAAACCAAACAACGGAAATAAAACGATGTACGAATGAAGAAATGAAAAATAAGGGTGCACTCGTAGTACCTTGAGGTGATGCTTAAACTTGAAGGCTTTCTCGCAATGGGGACACTTAAACTTACGAAGCAGGGCACTCTCATCATGGCTGATCATGTGCCTCTGGAGTCGGTAGACGTTAGCAAAGGTCTTGCTGCACACCCCGCAGGACTGCAACAAAATTTATAACTATTAATGTCGAGGAGTTCGCCAAGTAATAGTTCGGTAATCTCAGCAGAGATATGTTTATGTTCGAGGTGTTTATCGGAATACGAGCCAGCGTTTTTCTCGTAAATATTATGTGTAGAAATGAAATCTGTGCCTTTACATTCGATCTCTTCTAACATTTCGATTCGCTCATTATTTTTTAGAATTTCTGTTACAATGAATCTGTAATACACGATCTAACTTTCAACCTGACGGTCATTAAAACGTGTCTATACATACGAGGTTCAGTAGCCAACAACGTTTGCTTATTACTTTACGTTTAATTATTTATAACTCTAGTTTAAACAGGCACTTGTGGTATATGTGAAAGTTTACTTTTTTTTTTAATATGAATAATTCAGGTGGAAATTTTTGGAACGACAATCTGGTCGCGTTCGCGGTTCGTTGTGTAGCGCATGAAATGTCTTTGTTCCCCAGGCGCAACGTTCTAAAAAAGCACACTTTCCGCGCGGAAAAAACGCGAGCACGGTCTACTTTATTCGAGGCGCGCACGTGTTTTTGCTTCAGCGTAGCCGTGAACTAGATAAAGCAACAAAAGGAAGCTGGAATTTCAAAGTGAAACCGAAGAACGATCGCGTGCTCCGCCATTAGAGTAAACTGTTTCGTACCACGTGTAATTGCGCCGGCCAATAACGTTTCAATTAAATTTAACAACGAACGTCTTTTACGCGAGTGATGCTGTAGTTTTGTGATTGTTTTTAAACGTTTCTCTTATGTCTCGAATAATAGAAATGCAGTAAATACGAGGAGTATGTCGTGGACAAGGATACGGAACCCCTGATCGAATTAAAACGAGTGCGTCTATAAAGCTAATCTTGAGTATGTGCTATCGGAAGTTTTAATATTGACTTTTTTTTTTAATTTGATTTGATTTTTCAGGAAAAGAGACCGGATTAATTTGACTTACAGTAACAGTGACTTAAAAGGCTTATGTGGTTATTTTACTGTCGATTGTGTTTTGAATACTAGAAGCATTTCTGATCGTGTAAAAATATCCATTGATTTTTTATAATTTCATTCAAATTTAGTAAGTCGGATAAAATGGAGTTGACTAGTCGGGGTTTCGAAGAGTTTACACGTCTACTTCGCTACTCTAATCGTAGAAAATAGTCACATTTTGGAACACAATTTAAATTAATTCTCAAAACTGGCTCTAATTGAACCTTCACGATACACAAACTTAAGTTACAATATAAATCGTCGATCAACAAAGAAACAGCTACATTCAAAACTCCAACCGTCGTCACAGCTTAGACCCCCAAAAACCGTAAACAAAACAATTCTCATCGAAGCTACGAATTCCTTAATCGGCCGAGAAACGACCAAAATCATCCATCGAAACCCTAAACCTACGCGAGTTAACAACCACCAAACGCTTATCCGTCACCAATCCCGCCCCTAAAAAACTCTACGCAGTCAAGTTCGCGAGAAAATACGATCTCGTATCAAGACCACCCCGGCCGCCCCCCGAATCCCGTTCGACCGAACCAAGAGACTAAAAAACAAAAGTAAAGAAAGAAAAAAAAGAATAACGAAAGAGCGATATCAAGAGAGAACGGAGCGAGAACACGGGGGTGGAGAATCCGCAGACCGGTCGCGCATGATCGATAATACACACAGGGAACAATGGAGTCCTCTCGTCCTTGACGTTAGTTTCACTCACCACTTGGGACAATTGAGCGTTGAGATCGTTCTTGTCGATGGCGTAGGTGGTCTTGTGCGTGTCCTCGAGATGGAGCTGAAGGATGTGGACGTCCCAACAGAGGATGCCGCACTGGGGACACCTCTTGCCACCCTGTTTCGTCGATCCGCCCTCGCCGACGCCACTGCGGCCACCAACCCCTCCTGTTCCAGCTCCACCACCACCTCCACCACCACCACCACCACCACCACCACCACCACCGCCGCCGCCGCTGCCACCACTCGTTTCGCTACCTGGCCCGCTACCACCTCCAGCGGCACTTCCTGTGGTTGGCGACCAGGCCGCGCAATCTACGCCCACCTCCACTTTCACGACACCTGCTGCCTCGTCCTCGCTGCAACCTGAAACACGAGCCGCACGTGCAACGTTATTTGTCGCCTTTTTTTGCCCCTCTCTCCCTCTCGCCCTTCCTCTCCCTTCCTCTCCCTTCCTCTATCAGTTGTTCGCGCGGCGATAACAGCCCACCGTGGCTGCGCGTGCATCTCCCACGGACACGCTCGCGTTTTGGAGGTGTGAAATTTGTTCGGTTAACCCTTTCGACCGGGCTGGTTTCTCTTTAAACGCTATTTCGTTTCTCTTTCGGAAATTAATTGTGTTAAACCAGGGTTGGCTGTCGATTAAAAATTGTATTCGGATAAGAAGGGACAATTTGACCGACGCTCGATAGATGTTCATTTTTTTTTTTTTTTTTAAATGTATGTTGCTGCGAGTCTCAATTGCAATTTGGCCAAAGACAATCAGTTACGTTCACTGGGGACATGTATGTTCCACCAAGGTCGAAAGGGTTACGGGTTCGTCACTTTTATGTTTTTTGTGGATTGGTGTGCATGAAATCTTTTTCGCGTGCGTCGAACGAATAGGATCAATAACATTCTTATAATTTTAGCTTTTTCACAGGATGAGGTGTACATCTTAATTGCTTCTACTTTTCTACTTTTATTTCAATTTTTTTTTTTTTGTATTTTGTTCCCCTTCCGTCTATTTACTAAGACTGTGTTCTGAAAATTAATGATTCGTAATTAGGCGACGTTCTTCGTCGGTAAAATTGAAAAGTTATCGAACCACGATGCGTAGCACGATCAAAGATACGGTAGATGTAAGGCTCGAGACTCGAATATCTTCGCGAAGGAGCCTAATTGAAGATAGAGCCACTGCACAGTCTAAACGTCGGTCGGTGGACGTTCATAAATATACAACGGGGAAGTACGCGAGCCCTACTTCGAGAAGTAAACGATGAGAAAAATATCGATCGCGCGTACAGCGATTTCTAAAGATTACAGCAAGCAGAAGATAATCATACGGCAAGAAAAATATTAGTGGAAAATTATTGCTTCAATGGGTATTTTGTATTCCGTTTTTCAAGACAAATACGTACGTTCTACTATTTGTGTTTGATTGAAAAAAATTCTGAAACACCGTTTGGAAAACTCTTCGCGTAGAAGATGGATCTGCAAAATTTAATATTTATTATATGTTTGCATTTCTAAATATGGTCACGAACTGGACAACCGAGACGTTAATGGAGGTTAGATTTAAGATTATCGAATTATAGTCACTTTTATTAGATCCACGAGATTCGCTACAAATTATTTAAATTTTCCTCGATGCGGGCTGCGACTGAAACACTGTGGCCACAGTAATACGAACTCACACCGTGCTAACGAGCAATCGATACAAACGATACGACTCCTAGAGAGCCAGAAATGCGTCTCACGGTCATCCTCCAACAGACAAATTTTCTCTGGCGACTAACATCGACAATCGAATATAAAACTGTTGTCTAAATCGAATTTTCAATATGAACCAAAGGCACGCAATCTAAAATCTATTATTCGTTAAATAAAAATAAATTATCCACGTGTCTGTGTGTTACAAAATTTTCCCTTTAACCCTCCGCCCTCTCCCCCTATACACATACGTAACGCTAACATAAATACATAGTTATCTAGCAACAGCTTAAATATTTTTATATTATTTTGACTAAGCTATGGCGATATAAATACAAAAGAATCAACGAGTCTGGAGATCCTTGCAACTCTTTACTCAAATAAAACTAGCTAATAAATCAATATGTTCCGTTCAAATTCCTCACCTATTGTTCGAATCAGAACTTATCTCATCCTTGCAGTCGAACAGTTGCGCAAAATCGAACGGAAGTAACGTTTGACCGAGGACAAAGTCGCTAACAAAGCGTCGATTCGTTGTTTGGCAAATCGCCGGCCAGTATAAAATTTCGTTGTGACTCATTCTCGTCGATGTTCGGAGTGTCATGCAGGAGAGGATCGTTCGATCACGTTCACACGTTCCTTGCCAGGGATATCTGTACAGCTCAACAAGTCTAATAAGATACCAACGTTCAATGCCATACTTATGTATGTCTCAGGGGTGAAAATTATCCTCCAAACGGTAGATAACGTTCCCGTTTGTTTAAACATCTCAAGAATAGGAGAAAAGATAGGAAGGAACGTTGAATACGAAAATAGTTTGCTTTCACAATCAATCAGGTGTTTGTCATGTCAATCACGTGTTCAGACCTTACGGTTGTTGATCTATTTTCACGTTCAACAATTGTTCCCATTAGTTTCTAGGGATGCTCAACTTAATAGGTAAAGGTCTTCTTCGCAGCAATTTTTCTAAGAACCGCTAGAGAACTGCCAGGCTCGACAAACATCAATACAGTGAACATCATAAATAAATAATCTAAAATACAGAAAGATAGACTTCTACGATATTTCCTCAACTTCAAGTTCAAGTTTATGTAATTTAAAAATTGCTCGGTCTACAAACTTACCTACCAAATTTCTCTAACTTCTTTGTCCACGTAACGACAAGAAACGAACGACTACCTCTCCCTGTACAAGAACATCAACGAATAAAAATAAAAACCTATTCGATCTTGTTGAATGCAAGCATGATAGAAGTCGGTGATTGTCGATTGGTCCTGTTCTCCGTGGACCGTTTTATTCGGGCTCTCGGATTTCGATAGCGCGGCGAAGAAAACAAGCGGGCACGGCGTGAGATCCCTGGATCGTTGGAAAAACAACGAGAGAAAACGGAAGTCGCGTACGTAATCATGTTTCTCCGAAGCCTGGGCCAATCGCGGACCGCGAGGCGAACTTTACTCGCGCGGTAGGCCGATAAAACGTCGAAATGGGTCAGAGCCGTGACCTTTCCTGTCTTCCTACGTACCGTGCGAGGATGTATGGCCGTGTCATGTCGCGGATCTGCGTCGCCTTCTCGAGAATCGTCGCTTCAAAGGCAAACCGACGATTCGTGCGACGCTGGCGACGCTTACGAAACATCGGATCGATTCCCATCGCGACATCCCTTTAACGCGTTCTCTGTCAGAGTGATACAAGGATTAAATGCCTTTGGTGTTGTTGTATCAAGCGTCATCGGTGAAAAAGAGCCGAGAGGAGTTGTTCTTTAACGATTAAAACTGAAGTCGAATAATAAAGAGGGGGTTAGGTCTTCGATTAGAGGGTTAGACAATGCAAAGGCTTACTTTCGATGAGAAATAGACTGATACGTAGTTGGATACCCTGGTGTTGTTGTATTAAGCTCCACCAGCAAGATAAATCTAAATGAAGACGTTTCTAATCGTTCTCAAAACCAGAATTGAACAGGGTTCGGTATCTATTCTCGAAGAGAGCGTTAGTTCGTTCGCACCTTTCAACTTGACTAAAAACACGAAAAACGTTAAAAATTGTAAGAGGTCCTAATTCCAGATAGCCAGGGCCAGAGTATATATTTTTCTATAAGACTGAAATTTTGTGTTTCGACGAGTGGAAACTACATCGTCTAACGTTTGTGGTAAAAATACCTTTATCCGCAGGGTTAACACACTTTTAATCGTTGAGCGTAGCTATCTTACTCAGCCTCTCGCTCTCGATATCTCGAATTGGCTCGCAGGAAAATGGGGCCCTCAGTGCCGTCGGCCTTCTTCTTGTTCGCCGCTCGCAACCGTAGGAATTTCTGGCGATTAATCCACTTTCTGCCGTTTCCTCGAAACGTGGATTGTTTATCTCGATCGGGAGAAGGTACTATTAACCGCGAGGTGACTTCTAATTCCCCAGTTGCGAGAAACATAACAAGATAAAAGGCCGACGAAACGGCTTCGCGTGATTCGTACGATCTAACAGTTGTTTCGTTTGTTTACTAGAGAAGAGAAGCCGGAGGACGTTTGCTTCATTGGTTACTGAGAAATAAAATACTGTAACCTGCTTACTATTTGTTTCTGCCATGGAAATGGTTGACAGAGAAATATTCTCGGTGAATTATCGAGGATATTTGTTCGGCCATTAACTCTTCTCAACATTCGAAGGCTTTGCTTGTATCGAGAACTTTCCGAAATTTTGTTTCAAATAATTTTCTTACGAATAAGAAATTATTCTTTGCTTATTTATCAAATATTTACCGAAAAGTGCTTTAGAAATATGTTTCTTTGTACGGAATACATTTTATACAATTTACATAACGTATTTTTAATAATATGCCCGCGACAATTACTCCAACAGAGCTATTTTGTTATTAACAAAGAAAATCCTAAAGCTCTTTCTAAAAAATCCTTCATTTGTCCAGCCTATAAATACTTTAAATATAATAATTACATGTATATTAAGAAATAATGGTGGCGACCAATGTAGCTCTACAAAACAAATAAGGGTAGCTTCCTCATCTTTTTTCCTCGTCTTTTACTTCTTCATCGACTGGGATAGACGATATCTCGAATGAACGTTAACATCTCGAAGCAATCGACACTGCGTGCAGATGCGTATCTTTCAGTGGCTGTCCTCGCGGGAAGGGGATGCGCCACCAATGACGTCAGTGGAATGCAGAAACGAGCATAGCAAATTGTAAGTGATATCACGGCAATCTCGGATTCATACGCGGCTCGAACCAGCGACTTAACTGATCTACTTCGATCGTGATCGACAGGCGTTTTCTATTGTCACCCCGACGCGACCGAACCGATTTTTCCAATCAGCAAAACATAACTGGCCGTCTCATAAATAGATCGTGGATCGCACACGTTTATATGCAAATTTATAACACGCAAAACTCGTGCAAAATCGATGAAGACAAATAGTTTGAAGATTGATATAATAAAATTAATATTTTATCTTGTGTGAGTGCACGCGAGTACATGTATTAGGTGTAGATATTAATTCTGTGCCTTTATATTCAATCATTTATCATTTTAACTGGAGAAGATACATTTAATCGTAATTCTCTTATTAGATACTAATCACCAACATATGTATGTACATGGAATTTTATTTATGTATGTATGGAATTTTATTATTATTCTAACGGGTTACAAGTGTGTTTGAAAATGACAGTAATTGTAATAATAAATAAAAATTTGATGGCTACTAAAGTTCGTATATAGCACCGCAATGGCCATCAGGTTGAGACTTGGAAGGTTAATATTTTTATGTACCAAAATGACGAGTAATACAGAATTAATATCTTGTATTGCATGCGAATGAATAAGATAAAATAAGATAAAATTAATATTTTACTTTGTGCGAGTGCAAGTAATTTCTATAAATTTGCACGTGAACGCATTATGGGATCCATTTATGAGACAGGTGAACAACTCCGACGACATTTAGGCGAGCTGAGGGCAACCGTCGACTTTTTCCAAATGCGCGTTTTATCGCGGCGAACGAATCGACGATTTCAACGCGGTGGCTCACGGAGTATTTTATTTTTATTCGCGTGTTCCACGCCCCCGTTTGGAAAGTGGAATGCGCCTCTGAAAGGCAGAAAAGTTCGCGGTTGAAAAGGAAAGACACCCGCCCCGATGGAATCGATGGCTTATTTTGCTTGTTTGCGACTCTTTGTGTTTGCTGCGGGCGAGAATTATTTTTGTTGGTAGTCAATTACCGTGAATTGTGGTGTGTAGTGAATTCTGTCGCGTGAAATTTAACGTAAGTTAAATTATTATTATAATGTCGCCTGTACCTTACAATTTAACAAGAATATATTATTTAATAATATTGTAGTGTAAGTTACTGTTGCCTGTGTTGTACCTTTGGTACTCTGCTTAAATTATTCGATGTAATTATGCAATGTAAATACTTTTTCTGTACAATTGATTGCAGGAGTATTATTGATCTTAAAGAGGATCGTGCGACCATTTAATATTATCAAACGCACACTTTTTACGTGCTCAAATATCTCGAATAAATAGAAATTATTCTCCACTTTCGTATTTCGTTTATCATAAATTTTATGTGTATTCTTATGATAAGTTATATACGTATATGCGTGTATATATTCTAATTGCAGATCAACGATTAATTATTCTGATTTCAGGAATTTTAACTATATTTTGATTGGGTTTGAGGCCACTTTTTCATTATATCGAGACGTGTCCAGGGTATCGAATTTAATTTCAAGACGTCTATCAGAACGAGTCCGTAGCAGACGTTTCCTGAGATTATCATATGAAATAGCCAGCGTGTCGATTGCCTCCGGAAAGTGGGCAGCTTTTGTTCACGAGATACGGTCAATTGTCACGAGAGCTTCTAGGAAATCCAAGAAATCTCGGTCGCCTTCTAGGCAAGGTTTAACGCTTGCCGACCGCGATGGAATTTTATTCCAATGAAAATTTGAGAAGCTTGAATCGATCAATGCTGCAACTCCTTTGAAATTAACAAAATTCCAGGTGCAATATTTAGTGCAGAAAATACTGAAACATTCATATGCTAATGTCTTGAAATCTCCTTAGAGGCATAATCGGTGCACCTATTAGCACATTAACATGCGAAGTACGATAATACCACATTAAAGTTTTCTCAGTGCTTTAATTGGTTACGTTCCATATCATCTTTAGATAATACAAGCCTTAAACCCATTATAATTGTAGGCGAGTGTCGTTGTACACGACTGCAAAAGTGAAGTCTGTTTATTGCAATGTATTAGTTAAATATTATTAGATTATTTACTATGTATTCGAGTTCACTTTTCATCCGTTCAGTTTATTACGTTTCATAAACGTATTCTCCTCTTTCATTATGTAATTCGTCTTTTTATTCTAGCAAGCATATAAAATATTATCTTATTCGAATACGTACACTACTATTGATTCGCCAATTATTGGGTTCGTTCATAAATAACTTCCGTTTGTTGCCATACAATTTCTAAATATATTATTACATAAAAAATCTTAATTAATCACTTAATCCCCATAGTTGATATCACTTGTTCCCGTTTAATAGACAAATTAAGAATCGTTATTTGCAGAGGTTTCCTCGAAAGCATTGTCATTTGTTACCTACGGCGGAAGTTATTCATGAATCGACCCAATTATATTTCATCGAAGTCATTGTTTCACTTTCTCCAAAGTGTGTACACTGTACATTACTCACTATAATTTTCCACCACCTTTTGTCTCGAATTACAGAGAAAAGTATTTGTCGCGCGATAAAATGTCCCTCGTGCTGTCTGCGGACAGGAGTCACGGTTTGCGCGATAATTATTCAGCGAAAAGACACGTGCATCGGGTAACGATCACGCGAATTGCCTTCGCGATTCCTTGGAAAGCCGCTTCAGTTTCTCAGACGACACGCCAAGCCTCACTGACATCGTTAAACCACGTTATACACGCTGTTTTGATCCTGAATCAACTCTATCGAAACTTTATTTTTCTCTGGATGATCGATCAAGTTAATATCTAGTTACTTTATAAAATTCTTGCATGAAAATCACAAGATACTCGATTCTACAATCAAAGTTTCAGCAACTTTATGTGGCCTGCACGGAATTAGACATAACTTGCTAGGAGGTCTCGTCAATGAGACTTTTATAGCCATCATTTTCTCGCCCTGATAATCGATAAATTCACTTTTATTTGTTTGGTAGATAAATCGCTCACGGGGAAACATAAAATAAATTGAATCTTTCGAGTGCTTTCCGTTCTTGTACGATCAATGGTCTTCAAACTTTTGGCGTCTTTCGTGCTCAATGCGAATCCGAATTCGAAATCACGTGAAACCATTTTTTAACGCGTTGACTGCCAGACAAATATTCTTGTAAATTTCTGCCAGGATTAAATATTATTTAGATTATTTAAAAATTACTCGTGGTACGTATTTTTGTAAATTCATAAAAATTTATGAATTTCATTTAAATTTATTTCCTTGGATGCTTGACTATCGTAATTAATTTTTTTAATTGTTCGGTAAAAAGCACTGTTATCCATTGCACGTGTTAATAATCCCAGTACCATTCGTAACTACAGTCATATAGAATAAGAATCTTTTTGAATTTTGTGTTTCAGATGATCTCTGACGCTATATTTGCCAACGCCGAGCATCTTCGCTTTTTTTTTACATACCTATAAACAACAGCTTATAAGTTATGCAATTTCTATGTATTTCAATTACAAAAATCTATATCTATTGCAGCTAACCCCAAAAAAAAAAAAAAAATGTGATACATTAAAACTCTTTGTGCTTGATACTTCAGGGGAATAAAATTTGCAGATGCTACATATTTCTTGACACGACAAACCGGAAACCTCCCTTAAACACCTTTCAAAAATTCCGGAAAATCTCTGAAAAATTCTAAAAACTCGCCAACGAATTGTTTACCTGGATAAATCATTGTATCGAAAGTGAGCCCAACTTGCGAATAGGAACTAGAACCCATCCCCGGAATACAATGGAGCCGTGATACCGTTGTGGATGCTTCCAGCAAACCGAAGGTAAGAAAAGAAAAAATACGAGATGAACGCGCTTACGTCAGGCGGGCAACGTGGATCAGGCCATAAAGGCGCGTTCGCACGGCGCCGAAGATGCGTCGCGGCGATCCGGCTGACGCCGCCGCCGCGCGCGAAGTAAACGATTTGTCGGAGAGGTCATTGAGCTTGATAGGGCGCGGCCGCCATCTTCCAGAACGTTAAAACCACTTCGTCGCGCTGCCACGGGGACGATTCTCGCATAGATCCGATGTCCACCGTGTCATCCGCAACAAACGATTATCTATCGGAGGTTTTCTAATTGGGGCGTACGGCCTCAAAAATAATTAGCGAAAAATTTATATTAACCCTTTGCACTCGAGAGGTGACTCTCAGGTAAGACTAGGTTTTCTAGGTTTTTTAGGTTTTCTAGGTTTTCTTTAGGTTTAATTTCGTTGGAACTCGAAGTGCCAATAAAATGATTGTCGTTGAGGCAAAGGTGACCCGAGTCTCAAATCTCAAATTTGAGATCTCATTTTCGAAGTCAATATAATCTTAGCATGTATTTGGTGCCTCCATGCAGAAAAAGAGTTAAACACGTCCTCGTAACGTTAGGAAAAAGTTCCTTCGCTAAATCCCTACCTGATTTGCACCAATGTTAACGCGGTTACATAACACACTAACGTTGCCAAATCAAAGTTTTGAAATACTCGGTCTGCGTGACGTAGAAGTCAACAAGGCACACCTTGCACAATGGAATCCCACATTTCGATAAACACTACTATTTCCTGACCAGTAAGCTTGTTGCTTAATGTTACCATTATATCAAGAAATCGGAAGCACTTCTCACGCGTCAGTAATTCATAACTTAAAATAAAAGTCACGTTTGTATAAATATCGTTACATTTTGGAAGACTTTGTTCCGACCAGGTGTTTTAGATATAAATAATTGTTAGTGCAAAGAGTTCACTGAATAATCGTTCACTTGATATATTTAGTGTATGTATGTGTTTGATTACAGACACATCCTCGCATCGTATTTACTCCCGTAAAATTTATTACGTTTCAAGCTTCGTAATTTTCAGAACTAAAAGATAAATTATTATTGAAGATTAACCGTAATCTGTCGGCCCCCATTCAGCAACATAAATCAGTGCATGGAAGATTTCTCAGCAAGTATCAACGGGCTCCAATGTGTTAACAAACTTCCAATCTCGGTAATTATGTATACATTGATAGTTTGCAAAAACTGGGTATACATACAATGTGTGTGTGTTGTAAGCCATCTAACGTCTCTTTCCCTATCTGAACTTTCTTAATCTTTCTATGGATTTTCTTTCAACTCTTTATTTACTGAATTTCTCAAAAGTTTTTAAAATCCAGGCGACCATTTTGGTCTTATATTTATGTTATATAGTTGTCTCTAACAAGCTTCGAAAAGAAAAAAAAGCTTGTGCTGCCATCCAATAATTAAAAACGAACTTCATAGAAGTTGACTCGAGAGTCACAATAGGTTTCAAAGCGTGTAATTAATACAGCACCATGAGAAAATTATAAGTCCCGCCAGTAAATAAAGGGTTAAAAAGGGAACGTATTTATAAGAGCAATTACTAAAATATTGATCAAGAAATTAATTTTGTACAGAGGCTTTTCCTACCAATCAATGATTAAAATTCAACAGCGAAAAGGATAATGGTTACGGTCCTCGAGCCTTATTATTCACCATCGTGTTCACATTCTATTTCGAAGCCCAAATTCGTACAACGTCCGACTTACTCATCCGGTATATCTAAGGGCTGAGGTCATTCTCACCCCATTAAATAGTGCAGCATGTACGCGTTCTCGAAAACTACGTGCATTTAGCTCGCGTCAGAAATTCGCCAAGTCAATTCAAGCTTCAAACTTTGTTACACCCTCGGTTGTCTGAATTTTAACGTAGAATAATAAGGTACCAACCTTTCGAGTCTTCGACCTCTACACGTAACCCAAGTCTCAACCTGATGGACATTATAAGAGAGACATAATCTGTTAGAAGAATTCACAAAATTTGCAAGAATTAGGAAAATTTGCAAAGGAAAATTTGATGACTACTGAACTTTGTGTATGTAGATAAATGGTAATGGCCATCAGGTTGAGAACTTAGAAGGTTGGTACTTTAACGTAACAAAATATAAAGTAATTATTTTTACCTAGAGTTACAAAAAAAAAAAAAAAAAAAAATTGTAAATAATAAATAACCGAATATAATAGCACAGAGTCAATTTCTACGCCTAATACGGAAACGGTGATTATGATTTTAGACCTTTTCGTTAATTGCACGACGCGCTATTGAAGGCGACAAATATGACAATAAGCTCCAAGTGACGCTCAGAAAGCGACGCGCTCTAAAAAGGAGTCGACACATGGCGGTAAATCTTCGATAACGTTCGTGATTGAACACAAATGGCACCGCTATTTCACGGCATTATAGTACGCACCACCCAATCAATGGAACGCGAGCGCCAATTGGTCGCAGGCTAAATGCCGACCAATCGGTCGTATCAACTTCGTCGATTAATTCGAGCGAAACGCTCAAAAACCGCGCTCGTCGTTCCACATAGAGATGGGCAAAATTCTTGTCTAAATAAAATCTTCGAATTACGAATAACGGACGAAGAATTAGGGTCGAAACTCAAATTGTAGAATGGAAATATAGCTCACGGTGGGCAAGCAAATATTTTAATCGAATTGTGCCGAAAGAAGAGAGTTTCTAAAATCTTAAGATAAGACACTGAAATTAATGAATCATTCGAGACGCTACCGATGTACGACGTAGGATCGCTCGAATAGTCGTATTCGATTAAAGAAAAAGAATCGTCGCGAAACATGAGATAAAATGGCCAAAAGCGTGATCGAATTTCTTATCGACATTGATACCACCGATACCATATTCTAAAACGAGCGTTTTGCGACAGTGTTATGAAAATTTATATTTCGCCATTTTGAACGATTACTTATTTAACCCTGGGAGGTCCTCTGACGCCTCGACTGATCCCACGAATTTCTAGATTATTTACAGCTTATTTGCTTTCCTCAATCGTCGACTCTCGCGTGATCGAACTACAAGCATTTACAATTAAGATTGCGACTTACGTTACGTTAAATATTAGGAAAATAAAAAGTATCAAACTACGTCATCCAAATTAGCAAATTAGAATAAATAATCTGTTACAGAGACACGTGTGATATAGAAGCAAATTTAAAATTAATTTCATTGTTTCTTTGCATATATTTTAAACTTTTCATTCTGATCACTTAGCATTACTTAGGTAAATTCAATTGCTTTTGTAATTGCTAATCATTGCTATATTTTTTTCTTTTTTTTTTTTCATATCTATACTCATCATAAGCATAACTATACCGATATTCGTTACAAGTAGTATTACTTTCCTCTATAAACACTACAAATATATCTAATTCAAATCTAATAAAATTTGAGTTACGTGCTGGGTCTAAAATGACCCTGACAATTAAAGCTTGACAAAAGTCATCCTAGGTTTAATACCTTCTATTCAAGTGTCTAGTACTATTGTCATAAAAATTTAATCAAAACAAGAAAAGTAATTTGAAGCTATTCGCGAACGTACATTCCCTTTCATGATCTATTTAGGAAGATAGACGTTCTCATGATCACCTTTATCGCGTCGGGCGAATCTTTTACGACGTAGAAGCATATTCGTCGAGGAACGTCACAAACAAGATACGCGACACAAATGTGGGTTAAACGATAGTGTTGCTTCTGTATCGAAAAACTAAAGCAGCGACCACGTCACGTTGTACTATCGTTACAGATCGTGACATCGTGCAAACTACCGACTACAACGAAACAACCGAGTATACATAGTCACGGTGGTGGTCTACCTTTACGCCACGAAATACAGTTAATTACTCTTTTGTCGTGCTACGTGTTTGAGAACTTTGCAAATACAGCCCCAGCCGTGAGTGGGTCCGAAGCACGCGGCGTTTAAAGACATCGCATAGTTTCGGCACGACGAAATTAACACAAAACGCACGGATTTCGCGAGCTTGATTAAACGAAACGATTGGTTAACGAAGTTGTAGCTACACTTTCAAGAGAGTTCGGTAATCGATCTTCCACCGTCCTCAAAATACCATTTTACTACGATTTCAGAGGAAAAGTGTGTTACTGTGTTTTATATAATATTTTTAGCAATGAAATTTTCAACCATTAATGGTTAAGGTTTGTTTGACGGGTTTATTTACTTTATTTCTTCTTATAAAATATTTTGTCTCATTTGTGTATGTTTTACTCTGTGATTTATTATACCACAAAGTGACTCATCGTTCTCTAATGGGAGAGCCTTTAATGCATTTTATCGATGGTTACGATTTCTACGGGTTATTATCTACGTTGGTCAACTTGAGATTTTTTTCTTATCCTCCTTTCATTCGTTTGCGCTTTTTCTTTTTACCTTCTTATTAAATACACCAATACAATTAAACCGAATTTGGTTTAACGTTCCCGTTTTGTTAAAAACAAACTTATATTTTTCTTTCCATATTTCCTCCATTTCCGTTTCTTTCACGCTTTTTTCGCGAAGTATTATAAAAGGGTAACTGTTGACCTATTATTTAATATTCGAAATGTCGATTTAGTTATTTTATCGAGAGGTGGTGAGTCGAGTCTCGGTTTTTCCGTAGTTGGCGCGCCGGAAACCGGACATTTTTCGCAATCTAGTCGGTTGTTAGCGCGTGCGATTCCACTATTCGTCCGCGTTTCGTATGAAAAATACAGAAACAGACGGCACCGCGATAAGTGGCCGCTGAGGGATTTGATAAGAGGAGAGGGGACGACAGGAATACGCGAGCGGACGAGTAAACTGCACAACACGATGCGTTGCTGCTGACACAGTAGCGTCATTCATCTGTACCGTGGAATATACGGAATCTTATCTGTCGGCAAGAACAATGTACCCTCCGTGATCACTCGAACGAACACAAGAATCTTCAGAAACGGATCAAGGAATTTCGAGTGACAAACCAACACATTCGACCAGTGGTGAAATCTATTTCGAGACTCGGAAGTTTCAGGAAACGAATTATAGTACGGTCTAGAGGAAACAGCAAATTTGCTATTAGATTCGACGATATTCTTCAAAATCGACTCGAAATTAATGTAGTTTTACGAGTAACAAGTACCTCGAATGGAGAACGTAATTGAATTAATTGTAATGAAATTGTGAACGAAATAATTACGAAAGGGAATTTAGATAAGAGGTTACGAAAAATTAACGCAAATAAAGTGAATGCGAGGATTAATGTTGATTCATGCATTTGTGTATTTATAAATATATAAATTACAACATAAATGTATAAATTAACGTTAACCTTTGCATTTACATTGTTTCGTTCTCGTTAGTTTTTCTTACATATAATTTATAAAATTGCGAATAACGTAAGAACGAAATGGAAGTAAGGAGCAAGAAGTTCGCACGCTGCCTCGAGAGAAACAATGAAGCATACACACGCCACCGATATACGATTCGATAAGCAATAAATCAACGCAAGGAAGTTCACAAAAATATTTCGCGTTCAACTGATCAAAGAGTAAAACATTTACCAGAATACCGATTAACGCGGACGAAGTAAACGATTCGCAGCCTCGATTCGTCGAAAGTTTCGGAATCGATCGTACGACCGTCGCGACGATACTTTCATCGACTCCATGCCAGCGATTGTTAGGGAAACGCGTGCACGGTCTTCTACCTGATCTCAAAAATAGAACCGCGTTTTCCGTCGCCCCCTGTATCTACGTTGGATCGGTAAATGTTTTCGCGTGGGGCACGACACCGTCGCTGGCTTGTTCAATAAACGCCGCCACTTATAACACTGTATCAGATATACTAATTCGCTAAGGAACGCACGGCGGTGATCTTGGCCTTTCGAGTGTCGAGTTACATACATTTCCGGCGAACGAAACTGTTCCGATTACCGATATCGCCCCATTGTAAATTCGTCGCAAATTGGCTCGAGGAAAAGAAACTTTGTTGGATCGTTAGCGAAACGTTGCGGTAGAAATAATACAATGTTTACTTCGATACGAACCGAAAGTTTTTTTTGTTTGCATCTATTTTAGAAGCATTTTTAGTTGCTACCAACTGTACATGCTTTCCCTTACTCCGTTGCATGTATGATTTACGTTTTTTTTTTGTACTGTGGTGTCTTTTAATACCGTTTATAGTATCGCACATTCTTTTGCGTGTCTGTTACCCCCCCCCCCCTCCCATAGCTCGGGTACCTCGGGATCGCTAAACCCGTACCGTAGCTACGATTAAACATAGCTACAGCCCCTGAAGTTGAACCGAAAGTTGAATCTTCTTGGTGAAATGGAAGCAACGACTAAGACGGTCACTGAGGTTTCAGCCCACCACTCGTTGACCAAACAAATAATCCACTCAAATCAGGTGCATGCACGTTATTTACAGTGTCAATTGTAAACTAGAGAATTATAGAAATTATGATATAATAAATTTGGGAATTGCTACGAGGAATTCATCGAGTTTCCTTTAACGAATATTTGTCTGGTTAAAGGATTAACAAACTTGCTGTTTCCTCTAGACCGTACTATAATTCGTTTCCTGAAACTTCCGAGCCTCGAAATAGATTTCACCACTGGATTATATTGCAACAAATGGCGATTTTGCCGCGACTTTTTTTGAAAACGCTAAAACGGTGTTCGAGAACGAAACGCAACCGTCGATTAGCGAGTGTTCGCGTCTGAGTTCGTTTGGCATATCCGCGCCATGAAAGCGGTACGTGTCGAGTCTAAAGTTCAACCGAACGGACTCCGCTGTCCGTGAATCACGAAAAAGCATCGGGATTGTTAGGTGACGCGACGCCCAGTACATTCCTGCGATAAAAAGTGCGCGCGGATCAACGGGAAATTGCGAAACCCTATAAATTTCGTTAAGTAAAAAATACTTTCGCGCGGCTACCGTGCCGAGGATGCACGTGCGTGAAGATTCGGCGTTCGATGTGTTTCATCCGACGATGCATTCCGGGAGCTGTTTACGACATTTCGCTTTCGGGAGCAATACGTTAACGCTCAAACGCGAGGCTGACTTGCGCTGCAGTTTTCTTTTTTTTTTCTTTTTTTTGGCAAATAGATAACGCGTATTATCGGATGTGAAAAATGTCGACATCGCTTCTTGCTTGAATGAACGTTCTAACATTCGCGCTAGCATATTATCGGTATCGTTTTACGAAGAGCGAAGAACGTTTAACCCTGTACGATCAAAATTATGTTTGAGTTCTGGAAGAAATTGTTCGAATGGGACACTGACGTAACGCGATAACAGTTACATCTGAATAATTAATTGCGAAAATTAATTCTGTGTTTTTACATTTACATGATTATTATAACGGTCATTTCTACTCGAAAGTTGCATGATTTTTGTTTGTAAATAAATGGTGAGTTAACCTTAGAAAGGCACAGAATTAATTTCGGTAGCTAATATGTAGTTGAATTATGTTTGATCAAATAAACGTTGCAAATAAATTGTTACGTAAAGTTTCTATTCATCGTCTGTTACTTGAATCTGCGTATATCTGCTTAAGAGTTGTTATGAGCAGATTGTTCATCATACACAGTTAGAAGAATGGAATCAGACATTGGAAATATACAGATTGTATAGGACGCAATCTCAAAGTGGTCCAAGGTTAAGGAATATTAATAAAAAAAAAAAAAAAATATAATAAAATAAAAAAAAAGTAAATATACTATTTAATACGGGTTTTTTGTGAATATGTACGTCGCGTTAGTTCACCGAAAAATAGATGATATTTTCAGGGATCTTCTGCGCATGCGCTCTTGTTAAATACACGAGCATTCAGGTATGACTGCGCGTACACAACAAGCGCATTTACCAAGCCACGCGCAAAAATCACCTGTAGGTGCTTTTAAATTTATGAATTCACAAAGGGTAATAACTACCCACGAGACATGGATAAAGTACAATGTAACGTCGACGTCATCATAATACACATCTATCATCTACGTTCTTAAAAGCGATTGCACGGTCAAAGTGCAGTATGCGCTCACTAATCATCGAGTTCTACGTTCAACTTTCAGTGGAAAGACTGTGAAATAAATGTAAACACGTTTCGACATGTTTGCAGTTTAACCTCTAGAGGGATGTTGACACATTCCTGTACGTTTATTTTTATATCAAAATTATGGTTACTTGGGATCGTAATACCTTTTAGAATTAAAAAACATTCCATATCGAAGCGAGATAGTAAATCTGTATGTTCGAATCGATTTACAGATAAACGTTACTTTGATCTGTGTATATTCGATCGGAGCAAACAAGAATCCTTTCAAAATTCATCCCTCAAGAGGTTAACGCATACGTTACGAAATGAAATATGGCACCCTGCATGTCAACATCACCCTACCGCGTCGTCAAATTTGTTCAAAAATTTCGCAACGTCAATAGTTCGATGTAAAAGTCACAGTTTGTCGATATCTCCTTGGCTCTACATCGAGCTTTCATAAAAATTGAATCGCAAAGCGGAAAACTTGAAGTATGTAAGTTTTCTGTATTCGACGCAGTCGACGATAAAAAATTTGACGATTCAACGACGTACGGCGCAGTCGCGATGGTCGTGAACCGCGAGATACAAACATTTCGGAATTCGGAGTATAGATTAGGAAAGAAGTGCTCACCTTTGAACGTATTTCGGACGAGAGTCATGCTCATATTCGCGTGAGCGCGAGCCAGTGCTCCCCGAGGTACGTCTTGCGTCTCTTGGACGATTCCGCCAGGTTGAATGGTTCTGTAGCCGCGGAGCGTCTCGTGATCCCGGCTCAAGAGTTCGTCCAGCGTGATCTGTGACGTTTCAAGGTACAGCGACGCATGGTTGCACTTTTCCTCCCCGTTTCTCTTTCGAATCGTTCGATAGCTACGTCGCCGGCACGAGGTATCGATAACCGCCCGTTCCCGCGTCAAGAATCATCGATACGAATTACGGGGCTCCGGGCACGTTCGATCGTAAGGACGATTCGTTTGGGCAACGGAGTAAATGCCCGACGAGACGCGTATTTTTCTCGAGAACGATGGTATATTCACGTCCAGCGATGTTTCGGTGCGCGGCGGCTGCTCATCGTTACTCTCGTTTCCTCGTTGGTTCGGTCGCGTTGTATCGAGCAACGACAATCGACTCCGTGTGCCGCGATCGAGCAGCACCGGTTGCGTGTTCTCGATCACCGTTGATCGAGCCTCGATTCCGGATATCCACGCGCCGGTGAACGAGCACTCGCCGAGCGGTGAACATTAAAAGCAACGTGTCACTCGCGCGCACCGTAGAGTTCAACGAAACACGGGAATGTTGATCACGTTTCTTCTCTTCCGATGCGAAATAGACGAGCGAGCCAAGTGATCGCGGGAGACAGAGAGGTGGAGATAGAACGATAACAGCGACCAAGAGAGGTGAGAGGGCGGAGAATAGAGAGTCGGCCAAGAGACGAGGGAGAGAGGTTATGTGTGCAGACGACGACAGGAGAAATTCCAGCAGGCGGCAGCGCTGAGGTCCACGGATAGTTCGTCCGTTCCTTCGTTCCCCTCGTCTCGATAACTGACGATTCCACGACGATGATTCGAGAGGACCGATTGGGTGGGATGCGTCTCAGACTCGTTGGATTTTCGACGTTCGTCGCTGGTATGCCGAGTTGAAGATTGCGGGAATTACGAGGATCCTCTTGGTAGGATTCTTCAAAAAAAGGGTAACGAATCTCGAGATACAGCCTGTTTGCATGTGCATATCCGCTCGAGTCCGCGTCGTCCGTAAAGCTGACTCAATCCGCACAAAGAGCACTCCTGGCGATCATCTCTCGTGTCGGTCCGTTGTTTCTTCCCGCTCGGTCTTAAAGGATGGACGTCTCGGATTGAAAGGCGTACGTATAGCGAATTACACGTTGCAGTGCACTGGCGACTTCCCAACTAATCACACTATACACTCTCGTGAATCGGGGATAGAAAAGAAGGGAACCTCGAAAAACAGAGGAAGACGGCGCACACCGGTTATATCCTTGGAAACGGGCCGTGCAGAAAGCGATACGATGCTCTTCTTTCGCCGTCTCCTCCTCCGCCGCCTTCTCCTTCTTCTTCTCTACCGATTCTTTTCATTCGCGTACGCGTTCCTCGCCACGCACAGAAGCAAAACACACTTAAGGAGACAGAGACCGGAGGGAAAGAATAGCGGGGAAAAAGACGGAGAGAAGAAAGGAACGAGGGAAGTGCGACAGTATCGGGAGAGCCGATGCTAGGGCATCGCAGAGAGCGGGCAAGGCAGAAATGTCGGTGTTACTACCAGCTTGGAGTAGCAAGCACCGGTAAAACACGGTCCTAACTAACACACATGGAGACAGATTGGGGACTGCTGCTTCGGAGTTTACTATAGGATGGGACGGATGGTGATGGCGGCCGTAGCGGACCAGCCACCGCCCCCATGCTTCTTCTCTCTCCCTTCGTCTCCCTTGCCGCGTTCGACCGCCCCCACCACCGTTTTCCTCCTGCTGATTCCTCCGCTCTCTACCTCTCCCCGTAACCGTTCCGACCGTTCTCCTATTCTCCCCCTCTATGCGTTATGACGGACACGCTGGAATCCCCCTCTACCAACATCCCAACTTACCCCCTTTCTCTACCACTCTCGCCTCCAGTCTCTACATCTCTCCTCCTCTTCCTCTCGTTCCTCCGCAGGTCTGCCAGCCTTCCCTGGGCTCCCGAGATGTTATCCTCGGGCGATTCGTGCCGTACTATATATTCGTCTACCCGTGTCGTGTCGCCACATCCCCTACCTGCGTCGCATCTCGGCGTGTGCGTCGCTCGCAATCAAGGTCAGGAGCGTAGCCGTCCGACCGGGCACCCCGCGCCTATCGATTCACGCGATACACACACCCGGGGACGAACACAAAGGAGATAACTGAAACATCGCCAGAGGAAACTTGCTCGGCGTCGTTGTTTTCAGTAATAGCGGTTTATGGATCGCTGCGGGAGCTTCTTATCACGATGCATTCGTCCACCGGAAACCTGGTATCTTTTGAGCCCATTGGTTCACGGACGTGATTGCCTCCCTATTTATCTGCCGAATGCTGAAGGATGCGTGCTGTGCCGATATTGTATTTATGGTACAGTCTCGACCAGTAAAAATTGTTCGCCACTCGCGATTACGCGGCGGTCGATATGGACCACGTAACCAGTAATTGAGTAGATGGATTTTGTTACGAACTCGAACTGATTGTAGCCTCTAACGATGGTTGAGGTACGTTGGAAGGTGTAACTCTCTTCAGGTACCATATGTGACAAGGCTTTTCACCGAGGAACTAGAAGAATTAATCCCAAAAGTGTCAAGTATAACAATTCTGAATAAGATTCGTGAATTTTCATAAACATTCACAATTTTAACGAACCTCTTGAGGGACGAATTTTAAATGGACTTCTTTTTTTATAATCGAATGTTAACATACAAATATGCTGTCTCCCTTTAACATGGTACATTTTTTAATTCCTTTCAATTTCATTAATTTTTATATAAAAGCGAATGTACATGTGTCATACCTCGAGACATATGGCATGTAAATTATAACGATCGTAATTGTTAAGAAACTTTATTCCAATTGTAATTTATTATTGCAATCGATCTTAGACAAGCTGCAATCGCGTGAATATTTTAAGAAAGTGACCGAACGGAGTTACGAATAATTACGTGGCTCATGGAGATTTCACGAAGCATTTAGCAATAAAACACGATTCGAATACCTCGGAGTCGAAGGGGAAACGCGATAAACGTTCCGTAGAGCGCGCGGTTATCTTCGGTTGATTCCCTTGACTTTTCACCGGCGTGAGGTATGTAATACGTTCGGAGTAGACAAGAAGAAGCTCTTATTCGCGATGCAACCTACGTCGCCAACGCATCGGTATCAGCAAAATTTTCCATTAGGTCAGCTTCTTCCTGGTAGGAATAGCAATGTAACGATAAACAGGTCTAGAATTGCGAAAATGTTGATGCGTATTTACTGGCACATAGGTGGACTGCTCGCAGCATCCCGTTTCAGTGAGACAATAGGAATAAATCCCTACGCGGGTCATGAATTGTGTGTTCTAAAATTATTAATTAAGAATTGACTTCTTCTGGCGCAGAGAAAAATATTAGTAGAAAGTGTAAGAAAAATAATATTGATTTTCATAATTACTATTCTCTCGTATTACTGACGAAACTAAGAATCGCACGATCGAAAACGTTCGAATAAATTTAACTCGGCTAGCCACTCGGAAACCACGGAAGTTCTTCGGTGGACCTGTGTTATTTATTCGACTTTCCACGGTTCACCGGCGGTCTTTGTCTCGTTTCCGGATCGCTGTCTCTTTCAAGTAGTTGGAATAAACGGCAGATAAACGCGGAGCCGCGAGAAAGAGACGACAGAGGAAAGCGAGGCTAGCGCAGAGAGGCAAGGTAGCTTATCGTCGGAAACGACGATATTGACGGTTAATGTAAGTACGTACATACGTACAGTCGCGACGAAAGCAGAGACGGCAAGCAGTGGCGGCAGTGTCCGATACTATTATTAGTGTGCAGCTGCCTGCGAATTACTGAATGAAAGGGAAGGACCGCTTCGAAACAATGTCCGAAAGAGACGGGAGCGAGGCTGAATCGCTAAGCGAGAGACATCGGACGATTATTTAGGGCCAGACGTGTATACACGACGAGAACGAAAGCGTGATCCGACCTCGTATCGGTAGTGAACGTTGATTCGTAAATTAGTACAAATTCGTTCTTGTTAATCCCGTAGGATAGGTTCAATCGAACTTGGGAAGTTATTACATCAATCGACTTTGTTGCACGCAGTGAAATATCAAAGTATCCCCTGGATCGTCTTGATGGAACCGTTCAAATACCGAGTTAGAACGTGGAAACTACTCGAGGAATTAATTAAAAGTAATTATTTTTCTCGAAGCCCTAACTAAAATCAAAAATAAAATACTATGAGCTGAGATTAAGAAGACACGTCACAGTAACGGCTTGTTATAGTTTATATGTACAGAAATGATATAAAAAATCAATTTTTAATACAGTTTATTCAACCATATCCGTTACATCTAGTAGTGTATACTTTGACGATGGATATAGCGGATATGGACGATTAAAATGTATTTAAAATTTATTTCTTATATCGTTCAATGTGCGTATATTAACTGTAATAAGCAATAAATTTATTTACTTGCGTTGCTTGTTTGAAAAGAATTCTCGAAGCGGTCACTATGACGTGCTTCCTTAAATTATACAAAAAGACAGAAAAGTATCCAAGTAAATTTACATCATTCTCTTGAAAACGTATACACGCAAATGTACGCTCGTTAGAAGCTCCAAAATGACCGTCCTTTAATTTGCTAATTTTTTGTAATTGTTGCAATGATCAAGAAACTTATCAAGAAATTTGGAAACGAAGCTCGAGACCGTTGCTTGCAAGCACTGTGCTCGTCGAGTACACGAAACTTAGTATTCATTTGGAGCAACGAAAGCATTTATCGCGGTGCGCGATAAATTATTTTGAAAAGTCATATATCATGCGCTCGAACTTACATATCGGGTTACAGACGCTCGACAATTATTTACCGTCACCTACGTCGCTTTGAAAGCGAGCGAAAGGTCTAACAGAGTCTCCTCTGATAAGTATAAACGTTGATTCACATACGAGGAGAGAATTGTCCGCAAAATTAATTTGTGACATAGTCGCACACGTCTATTTCAGAACCGAGACACATGGAAGAATAAACATACGCGTCTCGCGTATACATCGCGCTACAAGCAACGATTAGAAGGGACCTGAGAAAATCTTTTCGATAGTCTGTTTTTGCTACGGAAGCTATAACATAAGTTATACATCAAACTTTGTCGTTTCTTTTCGTGAATAAAGATCGACAGTGTTTCCGCAGTGTTTACGGAAATGAATGACGCAGCATTTGGAGGTGAAAAGTCACGTATAGATTAGGATAGATACTGTACACTGTCCAGCAAACTTGAAAAGCTATGACAACGTTAACCAGCAGTGTAAACTGTAAAAACAGTGTACTATTATTAAATCCGAACCTAGAGATTATGCCTGAAACTAAAATTGAGTAGTATACACTGAGATTTAGTTATAATTTTCAAAATGGCTTACCGATGAAATATAGTATTTCTCGTTGATTCATGAATATTATTTCTCTAGTTACCAAGAATTTCTCGTTTTGGATTCGCTTCGAATCATAATTGTTTATGCGGAACGAAGTAGCGTGTGAACGAGAGCGGAGGGATCTCCGTTGCACACAATTTTCTTGTGTTCAAGTGCTAAACGAGAAGCGTCGGGCTATGATCGTTTACAGTCAGACTTATGTGCCAGCGAAAGCATAGCCGGGCCATCTCCATTCAACGAGTACTGGGCAATTAAAGCCAATAGTTGCCCGACCCTCTCTCCCAAAGGTCTCGTCTCGAGGTGTTGAATTTCTTGGTATTTCACGAGTTGAACCTCCTCGTTCTGCAAACGTCTCTCCAGAATCCCACAATTGTTTACCGCCTTGACGGTATTTTTACACGACCGGAAAATTATCGGATATCTTCAGAGATCATTCAAGTGGTACTGACCACAATCTTTACGTTGATCAAGTGGAACAGTGCTTTCATATTATGCATTAAAATGTTTGTTGTCTAACCGTTTCAATTCCTCTTCCGTAACGTGTTGGAAACTATTAAAAACTACGTATCTCGAATCCTATACACCTTTATTTTCTTTAAATCTTCACCTTGAAAATTCATTCGCCCAGTTTTTTAGTAGAAACTCCCGTCACTCATATGCACATCGAATAATTCTTTTTCCTCTCATCTTCTTAATTGTCTCAATTTTCCTAGATTCGTTTCTTACAACAATTTACCTAAATAATAAATAGCATTACCCGAACACTGCCACCGATACTATCGTCTCAAATTGGACTCCCACGCTTCCACCATGTCCGGAATTTCGATGCATCTCGGGCGATTCTCAGCAAGCAGTTCCCCTGGTAAACACGGTTTACCTCGTTTTCCATTTTTCCTGGTCGGGAACAAAGGGGAAAGAAAACGTCCGCGTTTCGCTGGTGACGAGTCAAGCGTCTCGATCGAGGGTGCGCGAGATCGTTGCTCTCCCGATGATAAGCAAAACTGGAAGGAGGGGGACGTCCCATCGTGCGTACGGCACTGCGTGATCTCCGACGCGGCGGGTCCAGCAATGACGCGGAGATCACCGAGCGTGTCCGAGCGGAGCCGAGAACGATCGAGTGGGAGTAGAACGGGTCGCGTGGTGGGGATGGCTCGTCTCCTCCTGAGGGGAATTCCCCGATGCCTGTGCGGTGTGGTGACCATACTGTGTCCCTTTTTGTTGCCGCCCATTAGGCGCCACCGCGGCGTGATTCGCAACCGTGTTTCTTTATCTTCGGCGTAGCCGTGTCTCGACTAGAGTACGAACGACTGAATGCACGCGTTCTTGCCTATCGTTCCACCCCGGTTTTTTTCCATCTCTCCCCCCCCCAATCACTCCCCGCGTCTTGCTCCCTCGGACAATAGGAGAGTGAATCACCGGGCGTAGGTACGGAGGAGCCTGCCGGGTTTCCGACATACGCGCGGAGATAAGTCTCCCCGTGGCACGTTTAAAGGTTTCCGTCGATTCTGCCCACGCGTTCCACGTTTGACTTTTGGACCGTTGGAAAAGGTACGGGGGGGGAATCTTGTCCGCGGAGATATCTGGGCGGCGGAGACGCGAGGTCTCCGGGGGTTGGAAACTTCCACTGTTTCGTACCGTTTGCCGATGCTTATCTTGCTCTTTCCGTATCGATCATGTCCGTTTTTACTTTCCCGGATGTTGCTACCAGCAAGGAATTGCCACATGTGAAAAATTGACACCTTTGAGTTTTTTTTTTTTTTGCGATCCTCGATGCCTCGAGGAAGGGTCCTAAGTCCAACATTCATTTGCTTGATTTGAATTTGGAGAGGACACAGACGAATTCTTTCACGTCGACTATCCTCGTCGAAACACTACCGTGTTTCATACACGGCTGCTTCATATATTCTTCGCTTTCGAGGACCTTTTTTATTGTAGGACTCGAGAAAGGGGTGTTATCTGACTTGGAAGGAAATTTATCTGGCTTATCACTCACGAAAGATTGATACTCGGACTTCGAATATAACGCAATCGTCTGAACGTTCTTATCTGAAACTATATATTAATCAGGGTAGATACGTATAATAAACGTCTGTCGCTGGCCAGACTTTTTCGTTCGTTCGCGTCGGTTTCGGTGGACGTGGGTCTTTTTTTAACTTTTTACGCGTCCATTAAGCCACTTCGCTATGAAGAACGGCCAGATCTCTATCTTGTTCGTGGACGTAGAACGAAACGACGAGACCGCGCGATCTTGGCCCGTTTCTTTGTCGATTATTGTTCCAGGGATCGCTGGTCAATCGTGCTTCAACGAAGATTGCGCGCTCTTCTTGTTCAGATAGCTCCTTTGTGTTACCGTCCTTCGCGGATGACCGATGCGTTGGCCTGTTTCTTTGCTCTGTTAGATACACCGACGAGTACCACAAGTCCCTTGAATTTACTGTGATTCGTCACCACTCGGAGCGAAGCGATCGCGTGTGTATTCAAAGGTTGTCGAGAAACTAATCCTAGCTACACCTACAGGTCTCTTTAACAAATGAAAATGTATGAAAGATTCCTCGAAGAAGAATTAAATTAATTAGTTTAAATGGCTTCCACGATTCGATACTTCCTACGCGTTCTTTATTTGAGCAATTACCTATACGAGTCTTATTTACTATTATTTAATTGTGAAATGAGCTCTTTTATTGAATAGTATCGAAATTCACGAAATAACTTTCTTCTACCTCAAAGAGGTAACACAAGGCAAACTACTTTAATAAATCTTTAAGTAAAATAAATGAATTACGAAACGTTAATTTTCATTGCAAATCACTATCATCCTAGAAAATTCCACGTTTATCGCATACGTGTTTTCGTCCATCTATGTAATTACGCGTTAACAAAATATTGTAATTAGTCTGTCTTGTTTTTCTCCTTCGATTTGCATTGTTCCCCATTTTTCTCCGTTGGTTATTCACGCTCGAATAGAACAAGACGAGAGGGTGACTTATCGTCGATGCTCTTTATCGTTTCTCCAGGAAAACCTTCGGTTTTTCCCTCGCCTCGCTCGAATTTCACCGTATCTTACAACCTTTAGTCCGGGTACCTATACAGAACGAACGTAAACGCCAAGGTTCGACAATTTGTCAGGACGAATGGGGACCGACGGCTCCATGTACGTGTATGCCCGATACAAGTGTATAGGGTGATTCATACGACTGTTTACAGAACTTGTACTTTCGATTTTGGAGCCGTGGAGAAGATTACCAAACACGAAATACGTAACATCGCGGATAGGAAGATGATTATCTGAGGATTATTTGCGTTTTCGCGAAGGATCATCGTTACTGCTTCTGTTCTCTATCTTACGATGATTATGATGATCCGAATGAGCAATCCTAATTGTTCTTTGTTCTTTGCGACCATTATCGATCCTCGTGATTCTAAATTCTTCAGATAAAGCAATGTTCCTCGAACACTTTTAAAATTTTAATTAATTACCTACTACCTTTGTTACCAAGTTACACACGACGTAAACCTCTGCAAAGGATTTAGTTCGTCGGAAAATTACGACGTTACGTTGATTTGGGAGACCAAAGTTGCTAAAAGAACCGACTTTGCTACGACCTCGGAATAGTCCGACACCCGATCGTTCGATTCGTCGAATCGGGGTTTCCTCCCCTGTGCGCGATCGCAGAAGATGGAAATCTCTCGTTACGTGGATCACCCTGTATGTAGGTATAGAAAGACACAGAGAAACTCGGCCGGATCTGTAAAACCGAAGGCTCGTGGACAAAAACCTGACCTCTCGAACAACTGTGCGCCATGTGTTCGCCACTTGTGCCCTCTCTTCGCTCATTCTCTTTCTTTCCAATGCCCTTCCTCCCCCTCCTCGCCTCTCTCTCTCTCTCTCTCTCTCTCTCTCTCTCTCTCTCTCTCACCGCGCAGCCATTTCTCTTCGACCACTTCTACAAGCTTCCCATTCGCGATTAATCAGGTAAAAGCGAAACCAGAATGGAATTCGCGCAAGATTGCCAACGCACGCCCCTCTTCTTTTTCTTCTCCTTCATTTCCCGTGCACGTATTCCGCGTTCGAATCTACCCGCGCGCGGGAAATGTAAATAGGATGTTTCGCGGAGGAAATACGACAACTTTGTACTTTGTTTTATTTCTTTCTATTTTTTTTTTCAATTTCTGCCGTACTCGAAATGGAAGTTCGAGCAACGTTGGAATTCGTCAGTTTTTAATCCAACGAATCGATACGTGTAATTAGGGTAGGTTAAGGGATAATGGAAAATGGCGAAGAAAATAAAATATAAAAAGAAACGCGAAAATATGAAGTTGTTTTTAGCTATCATCTGCTGTCTGTATCATTAATTTGTTAAATTTGCGATACTACCAAACAATAATTTGACTCAATCTCGAGTGGAGATTCTCGATCAACTTAATTGTGATCGAGTTTTATTTCGAAGTGTGCGAAGTGTAACTTAACCGTAACACCTAATGTACCAGTATTATATTTTTTTCTTCTTTCAAAGAAAGAAATTCTCAAGGACTCCAACTTCCAAAGAATACATTCGTGTAGAATACTCCTTTTCCAAAGAAAGAATTCCTAAGGCCTTCGGACTCCAAAGAACACTCTTTCACCCCGTAGAAAGGAACTCTAAATCAATCGTATGCCATCACGAAGGATTGCAATTGGCACGAACGTGTAAGGGTGTCGCAATCGGTAAGTTCGCCGCGTACTAATAGGCGTTATCGTCGTGATACAAGGGTCGCCGACATTTTTAATACGCGTCGTGGATAAGTTACGGATAGCATGACCAGTCACGAACCAAGTTAAGCATCGACGTGCGATGCATCCAGGGGACACCGAGCAAATATTTGTTACGTTCCGATTTCTGTTTGCCAGAGAAAGCGCCTCTGCAAAACAAGATAGGCACGAGTCCAGCTACCGTACGTTTCCCTTGTACTCTTCAGCCAGCCAATAAGCGACGAAGAGTATTTACCATCGTGTAGAGATCCCGACGATTGTGTCTAGCTATGAAAACACGAGACATCTCGCAATCGAGTATTCTTGGGAGTTAAATAAAGATTCCAAGGCAAATTCGAGCAAACATTCTGGGCAGATTTTTAGGTATACAGTCGTAGATAATTGGAAGAGAATGATTAACAATGGATAGAGACTATCTGAGAGTGGAAGAGGCTTGAGCCGCCTAACTTTTGGAAAAGGGACATCAGAAACTCTTGCGTTTCGTTTTGAGATTGTTTAAGCGATCCAGCCTCCTCTGTTAACGAGCCATTTAAATCCTTCTATCTGGAAGCTACGGAATTTGTTTTCAAAGTATCGTGACTTCTTTATTTATCAAAAGATTTAAAGAAAGTTTGATGAAGATACCGAGTAACTACTAATCATCGACGGTGCCAGAATCTTCCTAAACATTGTACAATCAACACGAATGTATACGAAGCATCGCAGTTCTACGCATTGCTATTGCGTAAGACGTAAGAAAAGAATGGCGTCTGTAAACACGTTAATTATCGTAGTTCGTCACCTACGTTTCGCAGTGGATCTACGTTAATTTACGCGGTAGGTAAATTACATTCGGAATTAACTTGCATTCCTCGCAAACTGCATCCCTTGCGTTACCAATTATCTTTCCAAAAGAATATTACAACAATTTATAACGTTTGGTGAGATTAAGTCAAGTTAGACTTGGCAGTATCAGAAATTTAAACTGAAATTGTTTGGACTCACTTAAATCTGTATCTCGATTCGATGCAGCAGCGGAAAACTCGTTGAGCGAACACGGGGCCCCTTCGAGCGTGCAATTCGAAACTGGCGAACAGCAATTAGATCAGCTTTCATGGCGTTGCCTTTGCAACATGGCTGCATGTCCAGGTTATTCTGTAGAACCTGTCAGCCCATAAAAAGCGACATATTAACAGCTCGACCGCGGTTCACGCCCAACCAGCTCCGTTTCGTTGCTTTTATTTCAGCGACGTTTCGTGCGGCTTCATCCACGGTAAGAAAAAATTCCTCCAACGAGAGCATCGCGAGGGTGGAAGAGAAAGTTTATCGTTGGAAACCCGAGAGACTCGAACATGAATGTAATTTAATCGCCATTGAAAATATACGACCACGTAATAGTTGCATACGACGCGTAACAGTTTGCACCGAATGTGCATTCGAATTACGCTGAAATTTATGCGGTCGTTGTGATGGACACCTTTCACGTTTAATTGCAATCGCGGGGACTTTCGTTTTAAATTTAAAAAAAAAAAAAAAAAAATCGGATATATTATACTCTGACGATTCTTTTGGAAAGTCCTTAATAAATTGCATAATCTCCATGCTAAAAATTTTACATGCCCAACGAGAACTCTAGAATGACCATCAAAATACTAAAATGTTACGAATCATGTACATTTTGATTTAAAATAAAAATATCGAATATATTCTATTTCAAAGCCCCTCTTGGAAATCCTTTAAAAAATTACATAATCTTCATGCCGACGAGGCCCCATAAAACAAACATAAAAACATCAAACATAATACATAAGCAACATGAAGCAACGAAAATGTCTACAAGTCTCAACAATTTGAAAAACGCTCGATTTCTAATAATACCGTGTAGCACGGCTCAAGCAACGAAACAGACCTAGACCAGACCATTGAACGATGTCGTGTTCTGTTGGGGAAGGTCGACGCGAACGAAAACGTGGGACAGTGTTCTCTCTCTCGAGAAAAAGTACAAAAGTGTGCGCGCGGGTAGTTTACCTATGGCTCGGTGTGGCAATAACGACGATGGTCGCCATATGGGCGACAGCCCGAGGGCCCAGAGAACGGTCGCGCACCTTCCTCTCGGGCGCCCTTATGCGGGCCAGATTTTACGGCCTAGGTATGGTACAGGCGTGTACGTGCAAAGGGCCGTCGTGTGCGATTCCCCTCCAGGAGAACGATTCTGCAAAAACGTGGCGATGCGAGATCGCACGCCGTGACTCATCGATAAATTCGACTACGCACAGTCGAGTACACCCAGTTCCCACGAGGAAATCTCTCTCCCACTTGCCGACGTGCGTCTCCTCCGCATTGGTCGCCTAATGTCGTTACTATTGCGTACCGTACCTTCGTTGAGCGAGAGGAGAAAACACATGCGTAGTGGTGGTCATGGAAAATCCACCATTTTTAAATGCGGTGGGAAAATGTTCAAATTGCTGGCGACATGAAAGTATCAGGTTGTCCCAAAAATTTCGTTCGATTTATTAGTAAATGACACGTACACAATATTTTATGTTTCATGTTACATTACCGAATGTATACGATCTATTTGGTCTATTGCTGCCCTAACATCAACTACTAGGAGACGAAGTTGTCTATTTATATAAATACCGTCACACAAAATATCTGAGTGCAAGTCGCGAATGAAACTTTTGGGACAACTTGATACACTGAATTTTCCAGAGGAAATTGCTACCACTTCTCGAGGTTTGTCTCCTTCTCTGTATCGTATCGTTTAATATCTCTGTTGAAACGATTAACTCTTATGATTATGAAAAGATAAAGTAAGTTAGTTTCCTTAAGAAAGTACTCTGAATTTTTTAGAGGAAATTACTCCCACCTCTTCAGAGTTCTCTCTTTTTCTGTTTTGTATCGTCAAATCTCCTCGTTGCAACAACGAACAGGTCCTATAATCATGAAAAGATAAAGTAAGTTAGTTTCCTTAAGTACACCGAATTTTTCAGAGGAAATTACTCTCACCTCCCGAGGTTTTTCTCCTTCTCTGTATCGTATCGTCCGATGCCTCCGTTGCAACGATGCACAGGTCATATAATCATGAAAAGATAAAGTAAGTTAGTTTCCTTAAGTACACCGAATTCTCCAGAGGAAATTACTCCCACCTCTTCAGAGTTCTCTATTTTTCTGTTTATGTATCGTCAAATGTCCTTGTTTCAACGACGAACACCTCCTATAATCATAAAGATATAAATTTAATTTCCTTGGATAAATTTAATTTCCTTGGATACTTACAATAAAATAACCGATCTTCTCACACATATTCGTGTCCAGAATCTGATCCGAACCTATTTTACGTTTATTTCAATTTTTATTTTAAGCAATCAATTCGTCCGACACCGTTCAGCTGGATTATTGCGAGAGTATCGATGGTCCTCCAACAATACGTCGGTTTTTACACGCCATTTCCGTCGCCTATAAACGAATATATCAAAATTATCCAGGTCGTGTGTTCGCAGTTTCGACGTGGACACGCGAGTACGTGTTCCGCGCATACTGATTCCGTTTTATCCGTGCCGCGACGCTTTAACATCGACGCTTTGAAAATTTAACGTTTTACCGGGAAAACAAATTCGGCCGTCCATAAATACGTCCAACCGGAACGTGACAATTTTAATAAGTCCAGCACTGCTCCACTTTATCGGATCGCATCGCAAGTAATGCGAATTCGATAGAGACGCGACGAGAACTATGGTTGAAACAAACTCCAACCGTTACACTCGAACGATTATCGCGAGAAATCAACCTTCTCGATTCTACATTTTATTCTCCGAGATCCGAGTTATTTTATAATCGAATTTGTAAAATATTCGGTAAAATACTATAAACTTTATTTCTTTATAATATTATATAGGGTATAGATGGTATATAGATGTATAGATAGTATACCTGTACCTGAATATTAGTAATCGCAGATACGTTTCTTGATTTATTTTTAGCTTCTCCGAATGAAAACTGATATATTTCAGACTGTATATTAACCCTTTGCGTTCGAGGCCTTTTTTTCGAGCTCCAAAGAAATTAAACCTAAAGAAATATTAGGTATTGTAGATTTGCTGTGTGAAACCTAATGGTAACTGAGAGTCACGTCTCGAGTGCAAAGAGTTAAGTTTCGAGAACTACCAAGGGCTCGACAGTAGTTCAAACTGGTTGGAATGGAAATAATTGGAAGACGCGTAAAAAACGAGGAGCGAAGTGGTCATAAATCGGTTCATTAGGCGCGTTACAATGGACACCGGGCCGTGTTTTATCGCGTTCGACAGGCGTTGCAGAATAGATTTTCCGTCGATACGTGACGAATAGTGGCCCACGCCGTATCGCGATGAACCTGTATTTCGTTGACGTAACGCTTTATCGCTTTTCCTTGGTAATTTTATACATCCTCCCACGCGCGAGGCATCCACCAATACGTCACGCAGTTTCGCGGCAGGCTAATTGTAAATCCGATACACCGCGATTTAGATCGACGTTTCACTCTAGTCTTGAAATTACACGAATTAGTCTTGCCATTAATTTTTAGCGTTCTATTTTTTTGATTAACACTTGAACTTATACGTTGTTGGCTTGCAATTGACAAGAGTGAATTTTCTAATTAGATAGAATAATTAACGTAATAATTTTGTCGAGTTCTTTCATTCCTGGGTTTCAACAATTCCACGGAACACGCGAGTCGTCACGTTCAAATCTCTGGGTTAGACGAAATTTCTCAGACGCGTTAGTTTCTCTGACTTCCCTCGTCGAGGACGGGAAATGACACACACGTGTCTCAGGTGTGCAGCACGCCAGACCGCTCTTTGCGGTAATGAAATGCGCGCGCGTGCGTATGCATCCATCCGTGCTACTATTTGCAAGAAATGATTTGTATTGCTTGATCCGGCAAATATTTCAACCCACCCCGGCTCGTTTCTCAGCGTGGCATCTAATTTTTCGACGAATCGCGTTCGTCAAAGCGAGACTACTACCATAAATCGAGCAATCGATTGCGGGCTCAACAAACGTTGCTTGCCAATTATTTAATATCGAGCTTAAAACCCGATGTAAATAGACAACGCTACCGGTTACTCGCGCTCGTATTAATAACTGCCGTTAGAACTGATTTATATAAGGATTGATTTACATTAGACCGATTATTATTGGACCGATTGAATTTAGATTAATTTTAACTGCTGCTAATTGGTGTTTGTTGGAATATCAATGGACTCTAATTTTTTTTTAAATTTTTAAGCGAGATTAAATTTACATTAATTATTTTTTCTGTTTAGATAGTCTTTCATGATTTTATGATGACGCTATGGTCTTTCATGATTTTTATTTTATTTCTAGACACGAGTGCTCTCTTGAAACGAATATTCTTAAATGAGACTTTGTTTATGCAGTCTCTCTCCACAAAAAAAGAAAAAAAAAATTGTCTTCAATATGGTATGAAAAATTATTTGTTATAGTTATTTATAAAGTTTCTAAATATTTTCTTTGTGCGTGTTGTTTTTTTTATACGGTCCCCGTCTACCACACAAAAACAAGTTTGCCTGTAATTGGGTATTAATATTAAATGATATAAATATTCAGTCGTTCATCCCACCTTGGCCTCACCCTTCCGCCATCAGTGTTGGTTTTTAATTTCGCTGGGAACGCGCTCACAAAAACCGCCTCGCCGCCTTCGCGAATCGAGGAAACAAAAGGTTAAAGGGATTGCGGCCAGGCATTCTGGGAAGGTGCGCGCTGCGAAATGCAGCCACGGTGTCGATGGATATTGCATATGGACGTTGGGGTGGCCGCGCACGAGCTACGGGGGTAGCAAAGCTAAGCCAGTAATGCAATAACTTGAATAGATGGGTATGCAGGCGGAAAGAACATAACCTATCCCCCTGGCCACCCTCTCCCTCCATTCGTTTCCTCGTCCCTTTCCAACCACCGATGCCTCCGTCTCTTTTCCCGAAACACGTAGGTGCATACAGTAAGATTCATAATTACCATCGAAATCGTGCGTGCAATTATTTACAACGCTGTCTACTACGTTCGCCATTCCCTTCTTTCCCCTGAGAATCCACCGGGAAAGGCTCGGCCATTTCCGAAAGCAAGAATCTTTGGGCCTTTCTTTCTTTTCTATCGAGTTGATAATCGTTAATGGAAAATTTGAAATCTGTCTGTTGGAGATTTTGCTGTAGCTAATAGTGTTTTTTGGCCGGTTAGGATCAAGTTTTGTTTGGTTACTTTGGTTACTTTTTGTTCTGGCGAAAGAAGTTACTTAGTTCGTGAAAATATTGACGATGAGAACTATCGTAAAGTAGTGTAAGTACACGTACGTGTATAATTAAAAAATTAATTTTCTTACTCTTTGAGACTCGTATAAACACTGCGTAAAAGAAGAATCGTGGCATCCCATCAACTCCGTTAACATTAATTTCTAAAAAAGACTTCACCCTGATTTCACCCCCTTTCACCACTTTTGTCCTCTTAATGCATCGATACATAAATAATTGAATGCTAATTTGTTTCGTGAAAGATAAATTAAAATTCATGCGATAGAGGGATAGTATTACTGTTGAAACAATGTTTATATCGAATATTGTCTGTTATCTATCGAGTCCCAATATTATAAGCATGCACGGATAATGATTAGCAAAAATGAGTGAATACAGTGGAAAATGCAATCGTGGCTGCTTTTGAAGCGCAGAATCGTTCGAATAATTATGAATGGTACTGTACGGATAGGCTCACGTAGCATAACCGCTCGGACCGTGGCAGGAGGGTGAATCCAGCAGGGTTTCAACCCTGGCTGGAACGTACCCCGAATACAGTCGGTTACGTTAAAAGGCTTTTAATATTCGTGCTCGTTCACTTACTCGATTCGTCCAGGTTCGACGGAATCACTGATTCAAAACCACCCCTTGAGGGTATTTTTGTAATTGCGAATATTCCACGAGCGAATTTTTAAGCGGAATTACAGACTATAGAATGGTCGTTAGGGATGGGTGAAATCGTATAAAATTCAAAGAATGTAACAAATGAAACAAATGGAAAATAATTTAATCGCGACGTTCATTCAATTGGACACCTACATTTTTATTTGTTTCTAATGGTATATTCTCTATAATTCAAACTGAAATTTTCTTGTTTTAAATTCACAGTTTCAATGATAAATTTCCATTCGTTATCACGAAACGTTTCTTTCTATAATTCCAATTCCAACTTTCATTGGGGCAAGTAATGGATGAGCTGTTTAATTCGACGACGTTCACTTCTTCGAATATGGCATCGAAGTCACCCATGAGTCGCGTTAAGGGACGTATAACTGATTGATTTTAATTGAGGTATAATAAAGATAATTAAAGTGCATGCCACGGACTGTGATATTAATTTCTGGTTGAAGCTTGCTATCGATTGCACAGTGGAATATTACCTCAAAAAACTTCTTTAAATACTTCTGTAACTACCAAGTAGTTACTTTTCATTTATTTCATTTGTTACATTCTTTGAATTTTATCGCGATACAATTTCATCCATCCCTAACGATTTCTAATTCGAATTCTATAGTATGTAATTCCGCTTAAAAATTCGTTCGTGAAATATTCGCAATTACAAAAATACCCTTGCAAGAACAAAGCAAATGGAAAAGGAAGAAGAAGAAAAAGAAGAAGAAGAAGAAGAAGTTGAAGAAGAAGAAGAAGTGGAGTAAAAGAGAAAAAATAGTAATTGGCCGTACCTGTAGGCAGACGAGAGACGGTCGTGCATAAAGAAACGGGGTAGAACGGCAGCAGGAGGGGTGGTCGACGATGCTCTCCCAGTCAAACACGGGGAAAAAATACAGGGCAACCGAATGAATGAATGGCTTCCAATCTGTTCCATCCCTTTGTTGGAGCGGCTCGTGCCGCGTGTGCAAATCTACCCTCCTCTCCCTCGGCCTTTCCCCTCGCCCTGTCCACCCCCTGCGCACACGCCTCACACCTGAGCACAATGGGGACCCGATTTCACCCTCGTGCACCACCTTCCCATCAAGCGTGTTTAAATACTGACGTGCGCCGTAATATGTGCGTCTGAGCATGCTTCGTCTCTCTCTGGCAGCCCTTCACCCTCTCGCGACGAAGTGCACCCCTCACGTTCTCGTCCCCCTTTTTCCCCTCGCGTTCATCCGACTCTTGTCTGATTTTCACGTGACCGTAAACTGCCGAATGTGTGTCGGAATATGACTTTTGCCCGATTCTGCCGTCATCCTTGGTCGCTGTGGTTGATCCCTTCGTTTTTCTTTTTTTTTTTTTTCATTCCTGGGGATGACGGTTTAGTTAGTATAAGGTGGAAAGTAGCAGAAACTTTAGTTGTTGACCTTTGCACTCGAGGCCTTTTTTCTAATATCTACCAGCAACTCGAGATGTTTCTTAACATTCTATTGCTACGAATTCTAAGCTATCTAGATTTAAGAATAAGGTCATTTTATCGACACTTCGAGTTCCAAAGAAATGAAACCTAAAGAAACATTATTGCCGATAGATTTGCTGCGTGAAAGCTAACGGTGACCGAGAACCACCTCTCGAGTGCAAAGGGTTAAAATAAGTACGTATTTAATTTCCTTAGGATATCGTTCTCCTTCTTCTTCTCTTGCGTTAGAACTTTGTAATTATATCGTTTCAATTGCTATAAGTACGATTGACAACGTACCAAAATGAGGGTCCGTCGATGTCAATTGTTCCCACAGTTTTACAAAGGTACACCTCCTGAAAAAGAGGAAAACATTTTGCGAGCAAAATATCGTCGCGTTCCTTTTAGTGAAATCTATTCGATTTCCTTCTACTAACTTCGACTAAGTAAATTTTGTACTTGTTCGTCGTAAAGCCGAGCGTAATTCGAACGATGTCGAATAAATCTTGAATTGTTAGAAGTTTGTTTGCCACAGCGGCAGGTAAAAGATGGGAAATTTTGGCGCTAGATCGGCGCAACGATGATTGGCCCACGACAAAGAATTTGTCCGAGCCCCTGGTCGAGAGATGTATTCGGTCCCACCATTGGCCCGTGTTTGACCTCACGAAAATCAATATCTGTCGGCAAACTTAAGTGCGTCCGAGGGGGTGTACCTTTCGAGATTTTGTATCCAAAGCAAATGCACGAGTTTCGATCAAGTTCCTCTTTTATGTTCGATTCCAGGCTTCTAAGCGAGCGGTTATTTATCGGTTTCTCTAGTTGCTTTCCTTTGCGATTTCAAAAAAAAAAAGTCATGTTCTATTCTCGAGCCTCTTTGTTTTTCTCCAAATTTCCACGAGTTTCGTTTCAATCGTAGAACCTACTTTCGAAGAAGTTTAATAAATACACGATGTAATGCAATTGTTTCCTCCTTTTCGAAAGGTATAAAATAGTCTACTTGCGATCATTAATTAAACTCGATCTCTCTGTTGCAAAAATTAATAAATCGTTATTCTCGAATCCACGTGCGTTACGCGGAAGTGTGATCGTTAACGGGCTGCCATAGTTTCGCGTAATCTTAATTTCATCGTTTCGAGCGGCAGCAATTCTGGATCAATCGCGTTGGTCTAATTAATAATTGGCTGGCAACGGGAACGAGTTGGGAACTCGATGGGAAATAGATCGTCGAGGCACTTTCGTGCCACGAAACGATAAAAACCAAGAGCGATGCGAGATAGAGACGGCGGATTAAAATAAAAGAGCAGACGAAAGGATGTTGTGGTCGGCGAAGGAAATAAAGTAACGAACGATAGGCGCTATCGTCGAGGCTGAAATAAACGAAGGTGAGGCCACTCACGTGAGTCGTAAATAAAAATTATCTCGGTCTGCGTATTTAAACGTTGCACCATACGTCTCTCCTCCATGATAGTTCGTTTCGTAAACAAACGAACAGGTCACGAACAGAAAGAGAGAGAGGTACTTCGTTATCGTTAATAAATATCTTCGTTATGCTTATTCCCGCAGCGTGCGTAAAACGTTATGTACAAGAATAGACGATGCCATAAAGGTAAACTATAATCTCGAGCTGTTTTTTGAACTAATTAGAAACATAGAAGATATCAGAGAAAATTAGAAGACAATCAAGGGAATATAAATTAGCCGAAGACAGAAAATATTAAATAATCGAAAATTGAAAGAAATAAACAAGATTGCAAGAAAAGAGAATGCAATCAGTTTGCAGATTCGATTAAAAAACAGAATTCGAGGACTCGTTTGGGAAAACCTTGTACATCTCTGGCAACGAGCGTCACGAGGTAAAGCGACGATTGAATACGTCGATTCACGTTAAAGCGGATGCGCAGAAGCTCCACGGAGGATTAACTGCCGCCCGGGACGCTGGAATTGACTTTATCACGGATCTAAATTCGGCAGCGGGCTTCACCGGTGACTCACAATTCCCTAGATTGGAATATGTGGGTCCACGTGGTACCTGATCAAAGGTTACACTTCGCGTCGCTTTCGTCCACCTTAATAGTCGTCACGTAGGTGAGCAGGCACATCGCATCGTTCTTAACGAACATGCGGGTGCGCTGCTGGAAATTCCGCTCGATTTAGCCTGTAATTATCTAATTGAAGACCCACGCCCGAGATGCTGGACGAGCTAATTGGTGACGCGTATGGTTCATTCCCTGACGAGGTTGAACTTGAAAAATTTCGCGCGAAATTTCAACGCCTTTCTTCGCTTCCCAGGGGCGGATCTGCCACGAAACCGACGAAGAGAGGACCCTCGAGAACTCTATTTCTTATCGGAATTCCACTGTATTTTACATTGTTCGACACTTTCGCTGCGGACGAAAATAAGTAGCCGTTCGCTGAGAGCTGCAATTACGATATTTTTCTTGATGAAAAATTTCTTACAAATGTTCTAATATGATTATTCAAAAAACATATATTTGTGGTAACTTATTTTATATATGATATGATTGAACAAAAAAATAAAAACAACCATATATTTTTAGTTGGACGCACATGCGCGTCATCCGCAGCAAAAGTGTCGAGTACTACTCGCATTCTACTATCCTATCCAACTTGTGCACATCTCTATCTATTCCTTCAGCTATTTCTCCATTAGTAAAACAATTAGAGGCCCCGAGTATGGCTGGTTCGAACAGATTCCAGCTCGCGCATTTCCCTCCCTCTGCTCCGAAACAATGCAAGGAAAATTCCACGGTGAATTCGACGAGTGTAGAAAGAAAATGCGATCAGCGTTTAAGAGCGAACGCCACACGTTCGCTCGTTAGTTTTATTCAAGGAGCCCCATCCCTCCCGTGCGAAATCGCTTCGACGAGCGTTACTGCGAGATCCAGATATGCTCGCAGACTGGCAATCGGTCGTACGGGGGTGAAAATCGTGGCACGTGACCCGCGGGTACTCGCACACAGGGGGAAGCTGGCCCCGTACTAACGGTCCTGTTCTCTACGAGTTACCTTTACTGCGTTTACTATTCTCCATTGTGCATGACTACCATACGGGATCGCGCAAAGGAGGCTGCGAGAGAGATCGCGTGAGTCATCCGTGCCGAGTGAGCTCCCATTGGCGTAGCCCCCGAAACGAATTTATTATGTCAACTGGAGACGATCCTGGCTCGCAACAGCACGATGGACATTCTAGTATTTTTTGTTAACGTAATTGTTATACTAATTTTAAATGTTTCACTTCTGGGGTGATTTACAATTCATTTCTTACGACGACTGACGACGATCGTAGCTCAGCCAAAGTATCTGTTTAAAGTTTTTTTTCCGAAGACAACGGAAATTGTAGTCTTTCTTTTGATATAATTGTCAGTGATATCTTATTTTTACTCCAATTGAACATACGCAGACTAAAGCAATTTTTATCTGTGAATTGATTTTAACACACAGTCTGTCTAACTTTAATATGTTATACGTTTCATGTGTCAAATATCCCTCAGGAGACGAAATGTTTAGTTTCGGGAAGAAGAAGCTGTTCCAGCAGCTCTTGCGACCTGAATGAGCCGCGAAATAAAATTCTACACTCTCTGTCAAAGAAACCTGACAGTCCCGATCCTCGATTCTCAAACTTTAAACGACTACAATTATTGCAACGGTCTGTATTCTCTTACGCAGGCACGAATAGGAATTTCCTGTTTCACGCGTTGAGAGAAACGAGAGCGTGGCCGGTTCGAAGTCTCTTTCGTCGAGCGCGTCTCGTTCCATTTTCCGCTGCGCGACGCCGTGAGACGCGTCGATCATTCTTCTCTTCGAGGCACGAGTGGAGAATTGTATTTCATTTTAAATGGTCGTTTCGTCGACCAGGTTCCCCGATATTGCGTTTCGCGGCGGGGAAGACCCGCCATCCGCGTAACGATTTCCTTTGTTTCCTCGCCGAGATACAGCCGGGGCCCTGGTCACCGAGACGTGTTTGTTGTCTCGACGCCATCGTTAAAGAAACGCTTTGGCAGTGTCTTTCACTCGGTCACACGCCATTATACGCGCTGACGTTAAATCGAATTAATTCGTCGTCGACGCTGGATGCGGGCGGTCTTTACGAAATTTCATGTCTCGCGCTCCGAGTTCTAAAGGTGGCAGATATATCGAATCGATTGTACCTTTTATCCTAGTTTCGATGTTAACCCTCAGTCGCTGGAATTTTTTTGGATCGTAGGAAAATTACCCGAATTGAGTTTTATAGACGTTGACTGCCAGTGGTGATCGACGCTTTAAACTTTCGAATTCTATTACGCTTACAACAGATATGGGGGGACCAATATTTGTACGATTTTTCAACAAATTATTATTGTTAAACATTCCTAGACATAGAAAAATTTGTCTGGCAGTCAACGTATAATTACCGTTTAACCCTTTATTTACTGGCGGGACTTATAAGTAATTTTCTCACGATACTGTATTAATTGAACGCTTTGGAACCTATTGTGACTTTCAAGTCTACTTCTATAAAGTTTGTTTTTGATTGTTGGATGGCATCAAAAGCTTTTTTTCTTTTGGAAGCATCTTAGAGACAACTCTATAAGATGATATAAGTCCAAGATGGACGCCTAGATTTTGCTTCTATCGGTAAAAACTTTTACAAAATTCAGTAAATAAAGGGTTAATGGTCTATTTCAGAGTAACGATAAACCCTTTAAAAATGTTGGATACCAGAGATATCGAAAAGTAACTTCGAAAAAGGAAAATCCTAAAGCCCATTTTGGAATATCCTTTGCCTAAATGAATTGCTAATGTTCCTATATTCGCTCATGAATTATTCCTAATTCTTTCCCAACTCCGAGCATGGAAGAAGAAGCATAAACCACTCCGTCATTTAAGAACTATCCCAATAATTCCAATAATCTCGATAGAACGAGTGAACAAATAGATGCTACGCGAAGGATCGAAAAACTGTATGAAAATCCTCCTGCCTACGTCACTGTCCCCATGCTCGATGCATCAGTCCAGCGTGCATCTGTATGTATTTACGCTTGGGGGGAACCCCTATGTGACATCATCCCCCTCCATACGTGTGCGGCCGATTCGTTTCGCTGGCTGACTTCTGTCGCCTAACTCCAAAACACCCCTGGACCCTGCCACCTCCCTTTACCTTTAATCTTTATCAATCCATCCAGCCGAGCCGGAATCGAACCTACGGACCAAGGAACGGACGGCGCCGCGCATTATTCACGCCCGATAGCTCCTACAACCCTCCTCGCGTCCTTCGAGCCACCCCTTGCTGTCCGCTAAATACTTTTCGTCGTGTTCGTCGCTTCTATTCGCTCTGTTCTTCGCTGCGCGATGCTCATCGGGTCCGAGGCCTCTCAAGATCCTCGCGGAGGATGTTCAAGAAGGGAATCTCGGTGGCTGAAGAGCGAATCGACTGGTGGTGTCTGTAACAGAATTTCGATAGAGTTACTCATAATAAACACAGGTACAACGATTGTGCTGTATCCAAGTTTTACCTGCGATTGAATTTCTGCGATAAAATTTCTGCGACATTATGTAGATCGTAGATGGCCGTGCTTCTGGGTTAATTGTAATCGTGTGTAGTTCCATCTGAAATAAAGAAGGAAATTAATAAGTAAGATATAGTTGAAGAACATTTTGTATCCAATTGTAATACATGTAATACATGTGTAATTTGTAAAGAATTAAACAGATGCGGAAAGACTGCTTGTACGTACGCAAATAATTTTATATTTAGAAAACTTGGTTACTCAAAATTTGCCCAATTTGTATAAAGATATAAACGATGAATTTTTCTTTTTTTTTTTTTTTGAAATGAATAAATAAGTTACTTCAGACGAAGGTAGTTATTGAGCCACTCCGTGTAAGAGAAATGAACACGGTGCCCCCTTTTCGGCTTTTTCGAAAGCGATTCTTAATGTAGTAAAATGTCCGTGGCGACCATCGAGGCCTGTTTCCGCGGACATGATAACGGAATTCAAAGCTGAAATAGGCGGACAGGTGGGTGGAGTCTCCTGCAAACGGGGAACCAACGATCGCCACACCTACCGATGATGGTCATCCGCCCTCGTTTCTTTACCTGAGCCAGAGACAGGTGCTTCGAGGTGGTACAAGAAAACTCCAAGGGCCCGTCACGCCTGATCGCCTAAAACGCAACTCCCCTTTTCTCCACATGGATTCAATTCACGTTGAAACTCAACCCATGGGCCATTATAGTCAACAAAGACACTCTGGTTGGGGCCCCGACCACAGGGGACTCTCAAACTTCATGTATCAAAATTGTTTATTTGTAGTAAATATATCGAGAATAAGTGATCTAATTCGAGGAAATTAGTTGATATAATTAATTACTAACTGTCACAAAAATAATAAGTGTAAACTCTTGGGTACATTGTTTTCAAATTTATATGAACTTAATAGGAAAGAAACTGGTTGGTTTCTTTAAAGATTTTGAGGCAACCTTGTCTTCCTTTCACACGGTAATCGCTACAGTGATTAAATTAAAAAAAAAGATTTAATATTTTAAACTTTCCTAATACATACATGTCAGATATTGGGGGCAACCGAGAATTGTTTCAATGCTACGTTATTTAATTTATTTGTTTTGCTGTTTCAATCAAATGAAAATATGAAAATTCAAATTTGTACCGGTAGACTGCGAATTTGATGTATTTATGGCCTACAGTAATATGGAAACCATACAGAAAATACAGGGTGTCCCAAAAATGTTGTAACACCTTGAAAGGGGTGATTGGGGAGGTGATTTGAAACAACTTTTTCCTTAGCGAAAATGTTGTCTGAGGCTTCGTTGAGGAGATATTAACGGAAAACACTGACCAATCAGAGCGCACGGATACCGTTGGAGCGGTCGTGGTAGCGAAGGCTACGCACTAAGCGGCTGCGCTCATACGCTACCGCGAGCGCTCCACCGGCATACTCGCGCTCTGATTGGTCAGCGTTTTCCGTTACTATCTCTTCAACGAAGCCTCGGACAACATTTTCGCTAAGGAAAAAGTTGTTTCAAATCACCTCCCGAACCACCCCTTTCGAGGTGTTACAACATTTTTGGGACATCCTGTATATACATAACGTATATTGAAGTATTCTACAATTAATATAATATTGTTACTTCGTTCTACATACGTCCATGTACCTTCTGGTTATGTTTAACATGTATTTATTATATTATCTTACGTCATAAATGCATAAAATCTGCAGGCTGTTCATCACCATCACTTTCAAATTCACAAAGGAACTTCCGGTCACTACGCTTTACGCTTACATAGTCCTATGACCTTCGATCATATACACATCATGTATACTTATAGACACGTCTTCAGATAAATGCTTTGAAGCAAAGAGAAAATCATCTATGTGACGTCACAGGAGGGTAAAGTAACGATGGAACTTTGTCGTTGAGTCTATGGTATATATATTTTGCTTTATTAATCGTTGATTAATAAGTTAACTCTTATAATTTTAAATAATGCTTATCGTAACGTATTTTGGAAATTGTAATTTTGGAATATTAAATCATAATATTATTTTCTTATAACTTGTTTTAGTTTAAAAAATAGTAAAAACAATATACAGATGTCAAGAGTAAAGTTATTCATTTATAGTTATTGGTTACGAAATAAAATAGTTTTGAATGATCTAGAAATATTATCTTGTGACGTTACACGAGGACATATTTTCCCATTATCTATACTTCACTTCGATTCGTAGATCCGTGTATACATGCCGTGTCTACGAGTATTGTATATGATCGAAGTCTATGACGTTCAAGCGTTCCCAAACGCATCCACGGAAGTCTCATTCGCAAGTTTCCTCAGCAACGGAACTCGAATCGCGTTTCAACCAATGGGAGCCCGGACGAGCTATAAATGAATGTTTCACGAACGCGGTCGATGATCATAAATGGGAAAATATTGAGAATTACCCCACTTTTTTACGAATTACAAATCTTTTCACCTGATTCTTCTCTACTTTGGAATTTCCATCGAACTTCCAGAAGTAGCGCGCTCGTTACGAGCATTCTTTTTATCGATTTACACGGAAATTAGCCAAGTGAAATTGGAAAAGTTGATAAATATGACTGCTCGAACGGACCTATCAGCGTTTCGCGAGCGTGACCCGTGATTCCTTGCGCGTTGGAGTACGGACCAAGGTTTTCCGATCGGTCGTCGTAGTTTGAGGAGGTGAAAAGTGTTGCGGTGCTTACTCGATATTCTTATGAAATCTTACATTTAACGGGCGAACTCCTTTCACAACCGTAAGTACAAGCTCCATTATATTTTACCATACGACGGTCGCGTGAATCAGACGTTTGCGACGCGCCTAAAGGATCAGAGACGATTCCAGACGAACGTCAATTTTTCCGTCCCCGTCTACGCCAAAATGTCTAATCTACCCAATCTATTATAGAGAGTACAAGCGTCTCGTACAAAGATACTTAAGATCCTTCGACACTACGGTCTTTGTCTCATTTTGCTTCGAAACTAGTATCTTCGAGGATACACCCCACCCTCGACATCATCGCCGATTAATACCTAACCCTCAATAGTCCATTGTCAAGCAGTTTCAAGGTATTCCGAAGTCCCATCGTCAACCTCGGTACTAACTTCTGAACTTGCATATTTTTTTGCTGAATTTTATTTCTTGACTATAGCGTTCCAACAAAGTGCATTTGTGTCCCATGGTGTGATTGTTATTTTTGCCTTGTGTTGTCTGGCCTATCCAACTATGTATGCAGACTGCTGGTTTTCTTGTAATGTATTTGTATTTTATTGCAATTAGTTTTGTATGTATGTTTCAATGCACTACAGTACGAGTATATCCATAAAATTGATGAATAATAAATTTCATGGATTCAATACTATTATAGAGTAAAAAGAGTTACTCCTATAAAAATAGATTTATCTTTGTACATTATTATCCTTCAAGATTGATAAGGGACACGATTACCTAGTATGTACTTTAGCCAATCTATTATAGAAAATATAATTCTTATTTTATACATAGTTGTCTGACTCATTGAATCTAAACAACATTAATTTTAACAAAGATGACTCTGAATATATTTATAGACCAGAGTATTACTTGTATTCTAACAAAATTTTGTCAATTTATTATTAATAAATTCAATGGAGTTATTATTGTTATAGAATGCAAAGAGTTACTTCTCCAACAATGTCAATAATAAATTGCATCTAACTTTGTACATTGTAATCACCTAAACTTAATAAAGATTATGATTATCTTTACACTAATTAATATCTTTTAGTAATAGTTGTATTAACATTGTACTTGTGGTACTTTATGCTAATACCGATGTTATTATTTGTGTAAAAGAACCATAAGTGTTACATAATGAATATGATTTTTAAAGATATTTTTGAAAGGTGTATTTTAGGGAACATTATTAAAAGTTATTGTTTTAGTTATGTTCTTATTGAATATGCAACAATAAAAGTATATTATAACAATAACAATTTGGTATTTCAAACAACTTGAATTACTTGTGTTCTCAGATGTCGACTACAACTAATCACAAATACCGTTACAAAAATATGGGCTTAGACTCGCAAGAATTGAGACGACGCAGGGAGGAAGAAGGTGTTCAACTAAGAAAACAAAAACGAGAACAACAGTTATCAAAGAGGCGCAATGTTCCTATCATTATTGATCAAGAGCCTGATGCAACTGATGATTCGCTTCCTGTACCACAAACGGTACATTTCTATTGTTATGACTTAAAAATAACAAATGTTATTCCTAAGAAATATGCAAATTATGCTGAACCAAGTTTATTTTACAGCAACCATCTATCATAACAACTGATATAGTGGAAGCATTATATAGTCCTAATCCAGAAGATCAATTGGGAGCTACTCAGAAGTTTAGAAAAATGCTATCCAAGGAGCCAAACCCACCGATAAATGAAGTTGTAAGAACAGGAATTGTACCTAAATTCGTTGAGTTCTTAAAAAATAATTCAAACTACACTCTACAGGTTGGTAAATAATAGAACATTCCTGATGTAATGAATTTCTATACTGTTCAGAAGGAATCCCCTTGTATTAAATAAAATATATGTATGCATGGTTCTAGTTTGAAGCTGCATGGGCTTTAACGAACATAGCAAGTGGAACATCTCAACAAACGCGTATAGTGATAGATGCAGGGGCTGTGCCCATCTTCATACAATTACTTAGTTCCGAATATGACGACGTCCAAGAACAAGCTGTTTGGGCATTGGGCAATATTGCAGGAGATAGTCCTGAATGTAGAGATCACGTATTAGACAGTGGGATTCTTCCTCCCCTCCTCCAGTAAGATTTTATAAAATCTTCATTTTTTAACGTTAACGTTTGATATAGTCGTAACTATTCACTGATTATTCATAAATACTAATAAGTACGATGTCCTCGCTTCAGACTTCTTTCTAAGGCAACGCGTTTATCGATGACACGTAACGCGGTATGGGCATTATCAAATCTCTGTCGAGGAAAGAACCCAGCAGCGAATTTTGAAAAAGTCGCACCATGTTTGCCAGTTCTAGCGCACCTCCTTAATCACTCTGATAGCGACGTTCTTGCCGATGCATCCTGGGCTCTTTCTTATTTAAGCGACGGACCGAATGATAAGATTCAGGCAGTTATCGATGCAGGTGTATGCAGACGCCTTGTAGAATTACTCATGTGAGTATACGATTTTAATTTGTAAGTAACGTAAATATTTATGATGCACGAAGAATAACACGAAAAATTGTATTCTCAGGCATCAGCAAAACAACGTGGTAAGCGCGGCCCTTCGAGCCGTGGGAAATATAGTGACTGGTGATGACATACAAACGCAAGTCGTTCTTAACTGTTCTGCGTTACCTTGTTTATTGCATCTATTGAACTCGCCGCGCGAACCCGTTCGTAAGGAGGCTTGCTGGACAATCTCTAACATTACGGCAGGAAATCCTCAGCAAATTCAGGTTTTGTATAAATTATTGACAGAAGGCTGTAGGCAACAAATATTCGCGTTATTTAAAAAATGTGCGCACGTGTGTTACTTAACAGGCTGTTATCGATGCCCACATATTCCCCGTCCTGATAGAAATTTTGGGAAAAGCCGAGTTCAAAACTAGAAGAGAAGCAGCTTGGGCTATCACTAACACTACCAGCGGTGGACAACCTGAACAAATACGTTATCTTGTTGTACAAGGATGCATTCCACCATTATGTGATTTACTGACAGTCATGGATGCTAAGGTGATCCAGGTTGCGTTAAACGGTTTAGAAAATATTTTGCGTCTCGGAAACCAAGATGCCATGCATAATGGTCTTAATCAGTTTGCGGTATTAATCGAAGAATGTTTCGGTAAGTATACAATCGGCAAAGAAAATTTCGTTAAAAAATCGATGGTGCAAAAATCTTAATTTAAACGTCATTTTTATGTTTCAGGCCTAAATAAAATAGAATTTTTGCAATCTCATCAAAACATAGAAATCTACCAAAAGGCCTTCGATATTATTGAACGATACTTCGGTTCTGAGGAAGAAGATACGCGCATTGTACCCACCATAGATTCTCAAGGACATCAATTTCAATTTGGTGCGCCCGATTCAGCTCAACTACCGGTCCAAGGCTTTGAGTTTTAATGAATTAAGTTTGATTAAAACACCGAATGTACCTTCGAATTCGATCTTGTTTCATTCGTTACGTTTATGATTATTTCTCGTGACCGGACAATCCCTGAAATTGAAGAATCGATCAGCTGCAAAGAGTGGTATATTTATACACACATACTTTGAATTCGTTTATATTCGACAAAAAGAACGAAAAAAAAAGAAAACATCAGTAATAGCTCGAAGTGATCAGTTTTTTTTGCTCGATGATGAAAATGAGTAAAATGTTTGTAAGCAGTTACTTTAAATGGTTTTCTCTTATTACTTTTAGCTACACCATACGTTTCTAAGTTTTATCACAACGCGATTGCATCTACGAACCTACGCCAAATTGTGACGGTGTTTTCATCGGGAGCATCGTTAACGATTTGGGAAGGCTCACTTTTCGAAACTCATACATAAATGTATTTAGTATGAAACATTCAGTTTATTGAAATTAACAAAATAAATATCTTAGCGCTTAAGTAGAAACGGATAAGTACGGAAACAATGATCAAGACGATTAACTATCGAGGCAGACCTGGCACCCTCGTACGACGTATGACTGACTCAGAATTACGAAAAACTTGCACAACTGGCAAGACACTAACGACTGAAGTACGCGACTACGTAGCCAACACGGACAACATTACGCAACGCGGTACTCACCCCTCCTTACTACATTAGGTAGGAACATGACCAATTAAACTTTTTTACTGTAAATACGTATCTTGTAATTTTAAGGCTATTCTATACAGAGTGCCCTTAAGAAGCGAAGCAACATTTACGTCGGATTAGCGTAATTACTTTCTACTTTTTTTTTGTTTTTGTTTCATGTTTTTAATATTTTATCTTATATCGGCGCAGATGTATTGCTGGAATATTTTGTTACCTACGTTAAATTAAATTAATTGCGCAAATTTTAATATATTTCCGCATTCGTATCAAAATTAAGGACTGCACAATATATAATGATTACATGTTTAATCGTGCTTAAAAAAATTCCAAGAGACGAATTTTCAATCTTTTTCAGTGATTTTGTCCCAAGATCATGCTTTTACAGGATTACAACAATAAATATTTCTGAAAATGAGTTTCCGTTTTGTTATGTGAGCAGAAATCTACGCAAATATGCTTATGATAAGGATTGATCGTATCGCGGTTGTACAGCACATAAAATTTTGGACATTCTGTATAAAAGGTCTGTGACTGTATAAAATGTATTTATTATTTAGGTTTGACGGTACCATGCTATATTATACAAGATAATATAAATATATATTACCTACTTTTAGTTACTGACTTGAATTATTACGACAGAGAAGGACTGTAATATAAGAACGTGAGCGACTACTTTGCTAATAACGGTACTTTAGCAAGGTGGGTACTTACGAGTACTTGTTGCCAATTTATAAAATGCTTACCAAATAGGATATAAGCATATTGGAAAGGTTTTGTCATTTTATGTTGTGCACGCTATTCTTAAATAAAATGTGATAAAAATATTTCGAAACTTTATTATTAAATTAATTATGTCAATACTCGCATATACACCGATTAATCGATTTGCTTGATCTTCCTCGAATCTATCTTTTATGCAAATTATCAGAGTCAACACAACTGCAAAACCGTTATCTTTTGGAGAAGTTCTTAAAAAATATATTAATGTGTTTTTCAAGAAATAAAACTCGTTCGTCATGTATAGTTTTAAAGTTATCTCCGGTAAAATAAAAAAAAAATGACAGAATTATTTTTCAGTCTATGTGATTTCGTTTGCAATACAATTCGGTATAGACGCATTGTAAATTGGCAATTCGGGACATTAATAACGATACGTGGACTACAGATTGACGTACTATACGGTAATATGAAACCACGATGTAACGTGTACGGAATGACATCTATTCATTGCAAGTTATTTTAAAGCTGAACAAACATGTCATTTAAGAGCATAACTGAAATCATGCCAGAGGCATTGATCTTGTTATATTTTTCGAAAATTTGTAGGAACTGCCAAATCACCATCGGAAATCTTTATCTAAAGATGTTGATTTTCTGTATTGTCATTTGATGAAACGAAATAAAGTTGAATATTAATACACAACATTCATATTTAATCAATCCTGGATACATAAATATACTGAAAATTATGAGAATTGTGCATCTTAACTAATATTTAGTTTTTAAGTTAATACTGTAATACTATAAAAAATCACCTAGTTTCACTTTGTATAGTTGACAAGTATCACAGTCTATGACGTTCTGGAAGAGAGCAGTTTGTATACTTAAAATTTGCAGCTGATTCTGGCAATACTCTGACAACAGTTCCATCCATGAGTCGAGTTATCAGAGGAGCCAAAATATCTTTCTCTATTTTATCAGATAGTTTCTTCATCATTTGCATTTCAATGAATTCTAATTCCTTTTGTATTGGCTTGTATCCATCAATGATAATTGTTATTATATAAACAGCATGTTTAATTAACGGTTTTTCTCTATCACAAAAATTGTGAAATGCTTTTATTGCCTCTGGATTGATGCTCAACAAATCTTGGACTATCTAAAATATGTAAAAAGATAAGAATTCTATCCCAAATAATTTGCATTATCAAGAGTGTGCAACAAATATTGACCAAAATACTCACTACTACCCGTTTTTGAGAAATTTGTTGTTTCAACTTATAAATAGTTTGTCCAACATCATTTGGAAAATCTTGTGGTATTAAAGTCAAGTACTCGTTGTTACCCAAAATAATAGTACTTAATTGACCAAGTAGTTGTGCTAAGCAGTTTAGAGTATTTGTTTCATTCCCAAACAGAATAATAACTACAGGCTTCCCAGGATACAAAGCTATATCATATATTCCAGAGGATACATCATTCCAGATACTTGGTTTTTGATTATAAAATTGTGTTTGTATAACCTCCATCTTTTCATTTAATGTTTTATCTACTGCACCTAAATCCAACTTATTTTTTTCATCATTTTCTTCTACTTGGTTCTCTTCTATAACTATTTCTTCAATTATTTCTTGATTAAATATTACCATACATGGGATTATAATTATAACTGCAGCAATAATAATATACCAAAGGCAATAATTGGACGTTTTAGGTACTCTTGTTATAGGTTGCCGTTGTACTCTTCTATATGAATATAGAGAATTCGTAGAAGTATTGGAAGATCGACTTGTATTTGTACTTCGATAACTTCGGTTTTGCAAATGTGTTCTATCAGGAGAATTATATGACTTAGAAAGAGGAGAATCTAATGTCACACTGTGAAATGAATCATTTAATAATTTAATCTCATTGTTGTCACTATAATCATTGTCATTATCATCATCATCATCATCATCAGTCACATCATTCTCAGCACCATCAAAGTATTCTTTACTTTGCTGATTAACTCTATGCATACTATCTCTCATCAATAAGTTGTCATAATTTTGAAAATTATAATCTTTCCCTTTGGATATATTAAATCTACTCAACGGTGAACGTGCTTTAGGGGTAGGTGGTTTAAAAATCTCGTCTTGGCTGTTAGCCTGTAAAGAGTATACTAATCAAAGTTCGTTGTGTTATGCGTACAAGCATCCACTTATATCACTTAAATAACAAATATACATACATCAAAGTCGTTCATATTTATATTAGGACCAAATCAAATACTTCCAAAACAATATCTTGAGAGGATCTTATGACACTGTTAATTTTTATAGTAAACATCTGTATGATACTACTTTGTAGGAGAACCACTTGTTGAAGGTTATTCGAACTCTATTGTTAATGTTTAAGATTATTCAACGGTTATTTACTACATTATGTTAGATACGGATAACCTATAAAATCAATCTCACTGCAGATTAACATAATTGAAATAAATATAATGAAATGTTATTAAATAGTATCACGTATCACTACATAAATATTCTACGAACTACTACGAACTGTACGAACGAGCACGAGTTTGTTAATTTATAATATTGGAACCTATGATCGAAACGTCTTCATCAAGTAAAAAAAAAAAGCCGAAACAACTGATCAGTAAAGATATTTCAAGTCCTATCTACATACTCACTTTCAACATCAAACCATGAGATTGAATTACTTGTAGATTATTAGATTTTATTTCTGAGGCTTACAGGAAGCATAGAGCGTATCTTTGACTTAGATATATAGCCAAAGGAGCGTATATTTTTTTGTATATGTTCGTCTTATCCCTAACTGTTAATAACATTGTAACGTTATTTAATTTTGAATCGATAACACTGTATTTGGCAACGAAATAGAGGTAAAGAATTTAAAGTATTTAAATGCTAGATGGCTAGATCTATTTTATAACTTCATTTGAGTTGAACTGATTTATAAAGTTATAAACTCGATCCTTCGAAGATTTAACTCAATTTCTATTTAAAAAGATTCATCTAACAATGAATAGACCGAATTAAAATTTTGAATTTAGTTCTTGGTTTTATCGCTAGATGACTGCACCATTCACTTTTCTTTAAAAATACGTTCATAAAATAACGATGACTCAAAGAAAATTCCAAATACATACGAAAAGATGACCCAAAACATACTATCTTATTTTCAATTTTACTCAAACTTGAATACGTTATAGTTTTTAGCGATTCATATCTCCAAGGATTTAAAAAAAACATTGTATACTGTAATAATTTTAATACTGGCCCAAGACGAAATCAAAACCTCATGGTACACGTTTCAATTTTTTTTCGAGTTTTTGATAAACGTACAGACTACAAAATCATTCTTTGTAACGCGTTTTTATTCGAGTTCAACGAAAAAAACGTCGATTTTGAAGTATACCCGACATTGGTACCAACGTTGAGGTATATAAATTGCAACGGAATGTGTTGCCGAGAGAAATACACTTCTACAGATTTAATAAACGACCACGAAAATTGTTCGTTCGTAAAAGACGTATCGAACACCTCTTTTCCAGAATTCAACGGGTATTTTATGGTAGTTTCATGGTGACGGCATGTGCGTCGATCCGTTTAACAAAATATGTCATTGGGGTCCGCTTACTGCTCTTGGTAGGTGAATCTGCGATATCATTTTGTTAATGTTCATTATCCAATTTCAAACAAACAAATCGTTCTACTAATTTCAAGACTTAGAAGTAATAATATTTGCAGTAAGATATACACGGTTTGGTTATGTTGCATCGCTATGCGAAGGAGATATTGAACGTAAAAGTATCGTAGGTTGTGCTTGACAGATAACTGCTTCCATTTTGTTTTGTATATATTACGATAGAATTCCGCGAAATTTAAACAATGCTTCAAAGTTTTTCGTGTAACTTCGAAGTTATTTGATTGTAATCGTAGGTATTTAATACACGTACCATGTAAATAAGTACACGTATTATTTAAATTGTTTTACGTATATCGAATGTACTTTTATTAATATTATGCACTTCATAATATTTTTTTAGGAATTATAAAACTAATCACTTTGATGACAATACATTGTAGTAGACAATGGTGGGCACCGCAAGAGAGTTTGTTTGGAGCAATTAATTTTATGCTTTTCTTTTGTCTCAGTGGATCTACTCTCTTCCATTTCATCAGCTCTATTTATGAAGGGCCAGGGTTCCTTCCGTTAAAATGGATGCCGGTATTAATAATACACATTTAAGAATAATGACTCGAAAGAATAACTTCCAAAGATGAAAGATTTCTATGCAAAATATCTTGTTTCAGGAAAAGGCAACAGACACACAATTTTTACAGTATTGTTCTGTGTGCAAGGGCTATAAAGCACCAAGATCTCATCATTGCAGAAAGTGTGAGATTTTGTATAATTAGTTAATATTGATATTCTGTACAATTTATCGAGTTATTCTCTGAATTTTAGGTGGTCGTTGTGTGCTGAAGATGGACCATCACTGTCCATGGATAAATAATTGCGTAGGTCATTTCAATCATGGACATTTTACAGCATTTCTGGCAAGTGCAGTGGGTGGATGCTGTGTTTCTACTTTTACTCTAGTTTCTTGGGTTATGACTGTATTGTCTTTGAAACCATTATCATTTCCACCACCTTCTGTATTCATACTAATATTAGTAATCTTTAGTATTGGTTTGTCAATTGGCGTTGTTATTGCAGTTGGGATATTGTTTTATTTTCAGGTAAAGATATACTATTTCTACAGAATTTATACAGTTGTATAACCGTTTATGTATTTCTTGCAGCTGTTAGCTATAATCAAAAATCGAACAGAAATCGAAGCTTGGATTTTAGAAAAGGCTCACTACCGAAGGCATGGAACTAAGGACAAATTTATTTATCCATACTCGAAAGGTTGGCGCTTTAATGTAAAGCAAGTTCTTACGTGGGACTGTACCCCCGTGGGAGACGGTATTAATTGGCCCGTGATCGAAGGCTGCGATCAATACACGTTGACCGTACGTGTTTACCGATCGATTTATAAACGTATGCTTTTCTTTGTAACATTTAAAGTACGGTGATTTCGACAATATTTTAGCGAGAGCAATTAGCTCAAAAGAAAGATAAACGGAAGAGGGCTAAAACCTACAGAGTCGTGGAAGAAATATCTGGATCATGGTTGCCATTGAGACATGGTTGGGGTGTGTTTTGTCATCCACCTTGTACGGATGAACCTCGTATTAAACTCAAATTGGGAGAAATTGTAATCGTAACACGATGGCGGAAGTAAGTTTACAAATTTCTTTTTTATATCATTGGAAACCGAAATGCTATAATTTAATTGGATTATTTCTCATTTACCAGATATTGGTTATTTGGAGAAAAAAAAGAAGATGACGAAAACGACAAGCAAGTACGAAAACGAGGCTGGTTTCCAAGGCCTTGCGCGATCGAAGTAATCGAAAATGAAGCTTACACTTCTGCTTTAACGAAATCGGATTGAAACATTCCTTTCTCCAATGTAGAATTTTAACGTATTTATAGATAAGTCGTTGAACGAACGATGATATTTTTGTCTAGTGTTTTATATGTAAGTATCAATGATGGATGAGTGTCTTTATATGTTTCAATGGTCTAATGTTAAATAAGTCCTCCTTTCGAAAAAATGTTTGGATACTAGAAGTGTCTATTAGTATATTTATTCTACAAAAAAGATTAGCACAAAACGAGACTATACAAGTTCCCCTTCTTTTATATAATTTGCTATACCCTAACGTAAGGAATTTGAATGTGTGTAACGAGTAAACATCAATTTTGATGTATTAGATTTGTGTCAGGAGAATCGCGTTCTGTATACAATGACGTGTACATACTTTTAATGCAATTTCGATCATTGTAAATAGAGCTTTTGGTAACCATTTACTAAACGGTAATATAATTATATTTTATTTTCAATTATAACGAACAATCTATTGGCTCGGTAAACTATTATAACGATATTCGCTACTTATGTTTTTATCAACAGTTTGTAATTGACAAATAAATGACATGGTGAAATGCAATATTCCTATGCTATAATTCATATTGAAAAATCAATAATACTCTTCTCTGCGGTACTCCAATTATGTTCAAATTATAATTTAGAAAATTGGCGAAGTAAAGTCTCGAGGAAAAGAAACCGTGGAAACTCAGCAGAATTGACATAAAGTGAAGCACGGCACACAGTCGGTTATAACATCGACCGAAGGGACAGTGGATCGTGGTGAAAGTGACAATTAACAAAAGTGAATTGGACTTGCCGGTTATGAACCCATGGTGGGATCTACCGCGTCTGACTTGTTTTCAGGAGATCGGCCTGCGCAGTTTCTTTCGGACTGTTCTGCCTCGTGGACGATAGCTTCGAATTCAGTCCTCCTGCTATCGAGTTTCATTTAATTATAGTAAGTGCTTTTCGCGAAGCGTCAAAGAAATGGGATCGAATCATTTAATTATCGGGGACCGGAGACGAGACTACACTTTCAATATTTTCTCAAAGAATTAATTTTTCCGAAATTAATCTCGACGAACAAGTCGAAGAACGTCTAACGTTTAATTGTTTCGACTTTTAACGAATCAGGTTTTCCTTTCAGACAAGATTCACTTCGCGAGGGAATTATCAATTATTTGATTTTATGGAGAAAATACAGAAGAATTAATCTTATTTCATCCTCAGTTTTTATTTAAAATTTTATCATGATTGGTGTTACTCGTTCAAAATTTTCATTCTATAAGGAGATTTCCAAAAGTGCAAAGGAGTCTAAGCAGTATGCTTCTCTTTATGAAATTCGAACAACGGAAGTATGTCTAACATGAATTTTTCTTGCAGCTATTTCTAACTGAAAGGTGTCGATAATTTTATTTAGGCTTACTTAAAAAATTGATAGACTATTTTTTACACTACTGTACATCACCAATGGACCGGAAAATTTGCATAATATAGTCCGTGAAGATTCGTGTAACGACCAAATAAATTCCAACTAATTGACGTCTCCTAATTTAAGCCTCGAAATTAATTCCTACTGTCACGCAAAAGGTCACGTAGGTAGGAGGTCACTCGGGATGAGCCTGACTATGAGAAACATAGCGATTAGCATCCTCGTGGTGGCTTCTTCGGCATTTTTCGCGTATAGTTTCCCCGATGGAGCACCGGTGGACACTTGCGTGAAACCAGGTCGTGCTAACGAGCCGAATCACGGTCAAGCAAGGTCGCAGCCCCCAGAAAAGAGCCCCTATAAGTTCACGGCTTCGTCGTCTCACTATGGTCCTGGATCCCAGATAACTGGTACGTTCGACTACTTAAATTGCACAATTAACACCTGGACATTTAACGCAATACTTTATTACGTAACAAAGACGCCCAAGTATCGACGACCTTTACTTTATCTCAAGCTTGGGAAAACTTTTGGTAGCGAAAGGCCACATACATTAAACCGTGGAAAATTAATTTTAATTCTAAACTAACAAATATGTAAGTTGTTAAGTGTTATAAAAATTTGTGGAATACTTCTCGCGACAATACGAATCGAAAGATCTTTTACATTGTGCAAGTCGACACTTCGTTATTCAGATATGAAAAGTTACACGTGGATGTATGGGAACACCTGACTGGGACCAAAATGGCGCGTGTTGAGAGTCATGTCAGTTCGAACTGATTATATATCTAGGTAACGAAGCGTCGGTTTGTAAAATGGTGCAAGATTTTTCAATTACTTTTTACACGTGGAATATTAGATACCTTCTATTTTATTAAGTTTATCTTCGATTAAAATAAGCGGTAAAAAAAATATGTTGAACGCTCTAATATGCTTCTATGTATTTGTCTTCTATTCTATTTTTGTTATTTTATATTGAAATATTGAAATCGATTCAACGACTTGCTAAATTTTCTTATTTGCGCGGTATTCCAAGGAAGCGTTTTTCCGTATAAATCGGCGATAAGCGTACACGAGGAAGTTGGCGTAACCGAGCCAAGCTCGAACTAACGCGATAGCATGCTTCGATAAATAACGGAGAATTTTGGGCACGTAACTGCGCGAACCACGAGCTCATCGGTGCCTGGGGAGGGATCGGGGACGAGATCTACGCAGAGAAACGAATTCTTTTTCGTCGGTGGTTCTGGGTTGGCGCTATTATTCCGACGATTGAACATGCAGAACCGGCCTGTGAACCGCAGAATGCGCCGATTGTTAACGTTTAGACGCGGTTCCGTGTTCCACGGTTATCCGCGTTGATTGGATCGATTGTTCCACCGTTGGCCTCGGACGTGTCCCGTCTTTTTCGGATTCATCGTGCTACCGTCACACCGCTAATTTCGGAACAAAGTATGGCGGATAATTCCCCGGCCATGGAACACTCGTTTCGCTCTACCCGAGTATTGGTTGGCGAAAGAAAGTTTTTAATTGTGAATACGCGGACTTGGGTCATTTCTGACCCACCTAATACGTCACGGGATATCGTAGTTACGTTTCCAATATTGCATTGCAACACAATAGTGTTGCGTTGTATTGAAAACATTTTGAATGGCAAGCTAGCGGTATCGAGCGAGTTTTATTTATAAGGGTGCGAAGTCGTGTAACTTGACTATAACACCTGATATACCAGTGTTATAGTTGTTCGTTCATTACATTCGTTTGAGCCTTGCTTTACGTTACTTGCATTTGCTTATACAGTGGGTGTAGAAAGTATTCGTACATCGATAAATTTCCAAAAAAAAAAAAACTATGTAAAATCGTAATTTATTAACTTATTTGTTACAAATGATGACATCAATTATATAATAATGTGTATAACTTATATACACATATATGTATATACAGTGCACAAATAGATTTTGTATTACATAATATACAAAATATTATTTTATTATCGTCCCAGGGTCACCTACTTTGTCCGTACAACTCTTGAATTACAAGAGATATTTTAGCGTGTTCCGAGAGGCATTTACTGTTTCCAAGAAATTAACAGTAAAATGTAATCCATTCCCTGAAGTTATTGTTGAATAAATTTTCATTAAACGGGGAACTCTCGTGTTCTCGAAAGTAGTAAAGAAGGTCAAGGGTGAACAGGAAATTTTATTGTGTTTAAATAAGTTAAAGTTAGACTCAGTGGCCAAGTACAATAGAGCATAACTTTTACACATTAATTAAAAATAATTGTTCCCTCTGGCAACTTTTTAATCCCATAAAACTGCTGGAAATGAACTTGTACAACAAAGTTAAATTGTTGATGGGACGAGTTATCTGAAAGCATAGGGGACATTATTCAAAAGCTGCAACTTTACGAAGAAACTTTACTTACGACAAGAAACTTGTTGTTGTTCGTATTAGTTTCAGCTTCCCTTTATGCAGCAACCAATTTCCTCTAACCTCTATCCTCTTCCGGTATCCGATATTCCTCTCCCTGTATAATCTTCGTTTAAGTATCCCCAAACATAATTCCATAGTTCTGCAACAACGAAAACATTTTTAAAATTGGAATACTAAATACAGAAAGTAGAGTATTTAATATTTCGCAACATATTAAGTACGGGGTAGATATTTTTAATTCCACTTAACGATCTCTGCGCCTGTTCGTCGACCAAAGAAGCGAAGAGAAATCAATTGCTTCGAACGGGCCGTGTATAGAGTATTGAAGACATAACGATGATCTTGAAAATAAATTAAATATATAAAGCACAATATTTAATGTTCCATAAAATATCACATATGGCGAATGGTTTAATTAAAAATACGTGTTTCTGTTCAAAATGGGAAAGAGAGAGTTTTTCCCAGTTAACGAACCCGACTTTGTTTCTCTTTGTTTTCAGTGACAATCAGCGGCTCGAGGTTCAAGGGATTCTTCCTTCAGGCACGTGATCCCGATACGGATAGTTGGATCGGTTCCTGGGCCCAAACGGAGAACACGACTACCCATCCTGAATGCAGCGCGGTGACACACGCTGATCCAAATTCGAAACTGTTTGCGACGCTTATTTGGAATGCACCACCGAACTCACGCGGCCGCGTCTATTTTACGTGAGTGCAATTTCTTTCCTTTGGCTAAGATAAAGATCCTCGAGATTTGAATCGTTCCATGCATTCTTCACTTTTACGATCGTATTTTATATAATAATCGCTTACGTGGGAAACAGTGACCGAATTTATTTTCACTGATCCAGTGTTTTATCTATACTATCTACATCTATACTTCTATACTAATATTATAAAGAGGTAAGGTTTGTTTGTTTGTATGTAGGAGAATTATTCAGAGAATTATTTTCCTCTTTGTTGTAAAGTGTAGAAAAAAGTAAATTAAAAACGAATAATAAATTGTGCCCCTTAGGCTTCCCAGAATATAAGGCATATTTGAAGTCACAACGCTTCGGTGTAAAATAAATTTTAATAATGAACTGAATTTCTATGATTTTTAAAAATATAATACTATAAATAGATAATTGATAGTTCGTGATATTCTCTTCTGAACGTGCATTTAAATTTAATACTTGGAATGCAGGAGTTTTCATCCGAGCTTGTAGTGTGCGTTCCCTTATCCCCTTTAAAATAGGGAAATCGTGGTAACGATTCGCACGTATCGCGTATCAAGTAATTACGCAGCCCTTTAAGCCGAAAGGCCAGATCAATGACACATTGTGCAACATCGTGCAGGAAATGGTTCCGCGAATTCATATGCAATAATGCGCAATCATTAGGGCTTAATCACGAGCAGTACACCTGCCCTCTTACAAAATACGACAAACCTGCATCACACCCACAGACGAATGAAAAGGGATAATTAAAGACAAGCTCGAGCTGGAGCAGCAATTACCAACCGCACCTTCTAAGTAATGACATTTTGCACCACGCGTGGATACCGTAGATAAAGTTTGTCTTTGCTGTGCTCAAATTGGAACCAACAGGCCACTAAAAGTCTCTGTCGCCGCAAAACCGTGTTTGACCGTGCGTTTCATCGTGAAACTTTCATGGCGTGTTATTGGGCGAAGTGAAATTTCCCTCGGTCTTCCCTTATTCTTCTTTGAGTTAATCAAAGACCTGGGCAGACTTTGTACCGAGTTTGACTTTTGGAGAAAATACTTCTATTTATTTTCTTCTTTTCATGTTTTCTTTTCCATATATTTTACAACTAGCATTCCTCTTCTGTCGTAGACGATCCACTCAATTTGATCCTAACAAACATTCTTTTAATATCTATTTTACTAGGATTAAATTGGGTGGGTTAGAAGTATCTGTGATAGAAGAGTAATGCTAGTTGTACGAATATGGAAGAGTAGAAAATAAACAAATAGCGTTTCACCAGATGTCTAATTAAGGATAAGGCTTTTTTTTCAGACAAGATTTATCTGTGCTCGCCCACATTTTAATCCAAATTTCATTTAAAACCTAAAAGGCACTCGTCCAGGTCGTGGCCTCCCCTCGTCTTCTTGGGAATGCCTATAGAGAGTGTCTAGCTTGCCGCCATTGTGTCTTATCTCAATTACCACTCTTTCTATATCAGGTTAAGTGTGCGCACACCCTCGAGATAGTATAGTCGGAGCAAAATCAACTGGCCACTCAAGACCACTGTAGGGTTCTATCCACCAGTTTGGTTACCTTGCAACTCAGTTCGTCGCCAGCCTACAGAAAAGCGCAGGTGCTCTATGCCTAAATGTCCAAGCTGATAGTACTCGACAGGAATGTCCTGGTTGAACTTATGTATGAAAGTACAAATGTTGAACTTGAAATTGTAAAAACGAATGACTATTACGATTGAAGCTATTTCTGAAAGAGGCGATAATTAAATTTGACGTTATTTATGGAATCGGAAATTCCAAAGTTAAATTTATGTACGGAAACTACGAATGCTAGAGTTAAGATTATATTTCAAAAGAAAACACGAACTTCATCTTGGCTCTTTTCGTTATACAACTAATTCATCTCGTTTCACTTCCTCAACGATGAGTTCGATACAAATTTGTCCACATCGCGTAGCGGATTTTAGGAAACCCCGCATGTTTTCAGATGGCAGCAACTTGCCGAATAGAAATGCCCCAACCACAGTGGCCGGTAATTGAGTGTCTGAAATAATAGTTCGTCATCCATAATTCATTCGGAAAATTGTGCACCATCGCGTTCTTTTCCTTTCCTCGCATGTCCACGATTGTTGTACCCGTCGAGGCCTCCCACCGTGTGCTCCTGCGTGCTCGATAAGAACGAAGGATTTCCACTTCGATACGAGGAAAACGCAATAAGACTAATTGTAGAGCGTTGGTCAGTGGGAAATAATTGGCGCCGCCGCGCGATTGCACGCGAATGAACGCGTACACGGGGGGCTTGCTAACAAGCCAGCGAATTTCCAGAGAACATTATAGGTCAGAAAGTTCGCATACCGAGTCGAAAGGTACCGGGTGAATTGCTCCGGCAGCGGGCTCTCGATCCTAAACTCGAAATACCGGCGTTGAATCACGATGGATGTGGTGGAACTTTTTCAACCACTGGCGAAAAGGTCGCTCGAAACGTGCCTCTGAATTTCTTTTTTGTCCCGTATCCGTGTCGCGTGTTTCGTAATACCTCTGAAAATTGCTCGCCAGACCTCTAACGGCAACGATGCAAATTGTTTTACTAGAAAATAAAAAAAAGAAAGATAAACACGGTTAGAGACTGCGGAGTCACCCTCCAGTTCCATGGTTCACTCGATTCGTTAAAAATTCGGACGTTTGGCTGAATCCCGAATGATCGATCGTTTGAGAATTAATATGGTGCATTTATTTCGCGAAATAATCGAATGCAGGTATAAATAAACCTAAAAAACTGAAGAAAATCGAGTAAAAATGAATGAAATTTAATAAATCTCTGGGTGCAACCTCGAGTTCGAAAATCGTTTGGAAATGAATCTTTTCGAAACAAAACGAATTAACACGCCTATAGCAGTGCTTTCATCGAACGATATCCACAAGATTGGTTTTTCGTTACCACCGAACGATTCAGTTTGAAATTGAATCGTATCGAGCGTTTCAATTAATTTGATAATAAAATATTATTGGGCACCGTGTACAATTTGTTTATTTTACTAATATTGTGGGAGGTACTAGGATTTAGAGAATGTTGCTTGCACAACACGTCCATCCCACGCGTCCCGATCAATTCTAACGATTTACAATTATCTTTGAGGGCTGTCACGCGCAGAGATCCTCGAAGTTTTGTCCTTGGGCATTCGTTATTTAATATCTGCGTTAGCGACCCCATTTACGTTTGTAATCACCGCTCAGCGCATATGTGTGCCGATGACATGCAAGTTCTATGCACATCAAAGCCACACTGAATCAATAGTGCGATACAAAAAGTAGAATCGGATCTTTACGGAATACAATGGCCGTCCACATATCAAGATCCAAGCTTAAACTCAAAGAGATACGTCCGATGCTGTTGGTTCTACTTCGTTGTCAGAGGAACCTCATCCTATTTATATTTTTATTCGTTTTTCCCTTATTCGTCTCATTAACCTTTCCGATACCAAGTTGTGGGAGTACTTCATTTTTTATTAAATTTGTCGTATTTTATAAAAGGTTTAACTGGCTTATATTTATCTATATTCTATTTAATAATACATTAACTGTTTCAGTAAATTAATTTTTTTAGTAAGAACTTCTCGAAAATCCAATGAACAGTTAACGAAAATTTCTCTACGCTGATATCAATCATTAAAGAAAAGAAGAATAATTCCTCCGACCGTTTCTTTTGTTACAGTGGCACCATCCTGAAGGAGTACGCGACCTATTGGTCGGGATTAGTGGCTGATGTTCATCAGCGATAGTTTCGTAAGCATTGCAGCGATATTTGCTAGCGAACGGAACTTTGGAATAACGTTAACAACCGCACCTTTGCGTTTGAGATTTTAATTCCAAGGATATTGTGATTCCACGCAACGAAGCCGTGACGGGAACAGTGAAAGGTACCGACGAAGCGTAAACATGCTGTACATTCCATTCAATCGCTCATTCTTTTATAACGCTGTACGATTTTAAATATATAAAACGTAATCAATAAATCGAATACTTCCTTTTCCTCTTTTGCACTCTTATACTTGTCGAGGATACTAGTCGCGTGTCAAAGACCACTACGGTACAAACACCAAAAGAATGTATCGATTTGCACAATTCGTCTCTTTCGTTTTTAATATCGATTCTCTGTCGTTACGAGACGTTTACCAAGCAACTACTTTCTACTCTCATTTCTCGTGCCGAGCAACGTGGATGTCGGAGTCATTAAGAAAAGGTTCCCGACCTGTCAGACATAGTTACGTAATCCTTGGACTGATAGGCTGTATATCGCGATCTGTCCAGTGCCCGAGGTAATTCGTTTTGCCTTAAGCCATCCTCCGAGTGCGCGATCTCGTAATGTTCAATCGATGGAGGTAAGTAGACGTCTACGGAATCGATTTCGTTCAACAAGTTTTTGTACTGGCACGTTCACGACAAAAATATGCAACGACGAATGCCGATATGATTGATCGTCTACCAGGACCTTGAACGTTCCTTGGGGAACATTTCAGCTGAAAAACAAGGACATCTTTGGTGGGGGTCAGTTGCCAAGAGAGAGAAACCTCCAACTTCTCGCATCAGATGCAAATCGAATCGAAGTTTCTTCGAGAATGTTTTAACGCTTTATTTTCTAGTTTATCTAGAAACAGCTTGTAACTCAGAAAAGGATTGTTCACGTTAGCGTATATTAATGGAGGATTCATAATTAATGATATAAAATTGAAAAGGTAGAAAGCTGACGATACACGTACGCACACCATACGTACGACTGTTCTGACTACTTCCAAAAAGTAGCGATGGGTAAAACTCTATGCTTCGAATAAATCCGAAGTTTGCCGATGTGTTTGTCTCGTTTTCTTCCTGGAAAATGTTCAAAAGAGGAAACGAGACAAACATATCGTCGAGAAAAACGTTGAACACATCGACTACTCGACCGATGCGTTCACCGATCGAAACATAACCTTCCTTCATTAATTTAGACTAATATTGCTGTACATAGTACACATACCCTCTACATACTGTACACTTGGTACAATAAAACTTCAACTTTCCTCAACCTGAGCGTTGCGAGTAGATAAATACAGTCGGTCGGTTCTTGCAAATAGATGCTAGAATAAAAAGGCTAGTACATAAAATTGTTAACAGGTTGACTGCCATCCATGTATGACAAAGGTTTTCGCTAGGGAATTTTTAGAATGAATTCTGAACCATTCAGAATTCAACTCGCCAGAAGTTATTCCGATTAGTCCGAATAGTCTTCCAGAATATTGTTTTGTTCGATAGGAGAAAGGATTCTCTCTGGGAGAACAAGCTAAGTAGAACTTGGTAGTAGAAGCTTCCAATAGCGAAAGATGAGATTAATTCAGGGTTTTCCTTCGAGTTGTACAGTTATCCTTGGTCGACTCCTGGATCTACTCGCGCAAGATTCGTGTGGCGAACGACGCATTAAGAATTAACAGAATCTCGGAAACGGAAACTTTGTTCCACCGCGGGATACTTTTCTCGAATCTCCAGCGTAAACGACAAGGGCAAATCGCGAAAGTCTCGCGCAGCTGACGAGGAAGGCGCACCATTGCAACGAGTTTAATGCGTAGAAACAGAACTCGTTCTGGTCGGTGTTCGAGAAACGTGAGCTTATACGGACAAGGTGGTTGTCGCGCGTTCTAAAAGAAGAATAATCTCCGAGATCTCGTAATTCTAGCGATAGATGGTTCAGATGATTGATTATATTCGAGTAGTCGATCATCTTCGTATGCTTCTTTCAAACAGATAGGATGTTGCATAGACACTTGGAGTCGCTAAGTGGTTACTATTAGTCACGTGGTCGTTCTTAAATGTCAGCTGTTCGTCCAGGTGAATGCTTCTGCAAGTACTCGTACCATCTTCTTCGCGTTGTTCATTGTACACCGAGTACTTCTTTCGATCTACTAGGAGCCTGACGTAGACGAAGCGTTTCCACGCTTCTACAGATGAAGATAATGTGTTCGACCAGCCGGAAGTGACTTTCTTCACGTATGCACGTTTAGGGTCGTTCTAACTGTACCTAGGTAGTTATTAACGACATTAACGCAATCGAATAATTTAGGCGAAGGAAAATAATATAAACCAAATACTGACGAATTCTGTAACTATCGTTGAAGGTTTCTCTTAGATTTGGTTCCAAGTAACGCTGATTTCAGGATTCGGAGTACTTGCTATACCGATATAGCATAGGCATACAAGTGCAACGTGTTTAATGTGTCGGAAGAGAAGTCGTTCCGTCCCGGCCGTTCTTTAAGGAGCATAATCGTTGGTCCCATGCTGAGACACGTGAACCGACACGAACAAGGCGGTTGCCACACTCTCCCAAAGGGGGTTCCCGCAGTTTCTTCATCGGATGCCGTTAATGGAACTCGGCACGCTTTTACGCGAAGCAAAAGGATCTCGCGAAACGTGTGTTACGTAAGCTCACCGCCTTGTAAAAGTGGATCGTTCTCATAAGGGAGGCTTTAGAACGTTGAAAGCGATATCGTTGACGCATTACGATCCGTCGTGAAAGAACTGCTATTCAAAAAAAAGAGATCAAAATCCTGAAACGTTTTCTCGGAAAGAATGTTCCAAGAATGTTCAAAGAATCTTCTTTAAAATTCAGGACACGTAGTCCGAACCAGTGTCGAACGATTACGATTGTAATTAAATGTTTTCGAGTTGTAATTACGATTACGATTACAATCGTAATTACAAACTTTTCTGTGATTACGATCGTATTTTTACTTTTCAGTCATAGAAATTCTTTACCCTCAAAATTGACTTCGAATTCGTGTTTCTCGCCCCAAAACAACTTAGAAACCCATGCTTTCGTAAAAATCCTAAATTTTTAAAAATTACCCTACCTAGGTCCTACCCTATTGGTACGAATTATTTTAACTGGATATTTTTAGAATGTTTGAAAAAGATTTCGAGATCAAAGATTTCTATGACCGAAAACCCTTAAAAGTACGATCGTAATCACAACTCGGAAATATTTCGTTACAATTACAAACCTAACGAGTGCCATACTGTTTAACCGTCTGAACTCTACCAGCGCCACCACGACGACACAAAGTGTCCCATAAATCGATCTAAATTTTATTCGTAGCGTCACCGATTAAATTAACGAAATAAAGAAATAAACTCTGAATTGGAAGCGTTTATATATTTCTGTTAAAAAAAGAACATTCTTGTTTGAACGAAATAGCTCCAGAAAATTGACCCGCAGATACCACGTTTATGGCGATGATGGCTGCTCGCCATAAGCTCGCGATAAAAGGAACTCTGAAGCGTCTAGGTTTAAGAATCAGTTAGGATGACAGGTTTCTGACGTTGAGCCGAGTCCAGGGATCATACCTAATTTGTTGAGTTATACTTGGCCGCGTGATGCCGTTCCTTGGGGGACGGTAACGTCGATCTCCACGATACGAGGGTCATCGCATGCCTCTGGAGACGTCGCAACCGAGTCCCAAGCCTCTGTGGTTCGCGGTGCTAGGTCCAGGGTGAAGCTGATGCTATTGGGTCGGCAAGTTAGGTGGCGGACGAAATTCGCTTGCAGGACACGTACCACGGTTGCGGTGTTGCGAGGCGAAACGACAGGTAATTAAACCGAAACAAGCTTCAACACTATCGCGGCTCGATTCCTGATACGGAAGCACAGTAAACTGATGTTTCCGTTTCTTTCTGTACAGATTTAAAGTGGAATCGACACTTGGAGTCGTTAGCTACGGTATCGATTACACAGTTCTTTTTAACTGTGTAACTTTTAATCTTTTTAACTATTCTTCAGGTATATCTCCAAGTGGTTGTATCATCTTCGTGTTGTCTATCGTGCGATGAATGCTTTTTTAAATTGCTATAGTGTTCTATCGACATACGGAGTCTATTGGTCACTCTTACGTAGTTGTTCTTAAATATCTTCTCAGGTATGTACATACTCAAAAAATTGCATCATCTTGTTCGTGTTGTCTTATGTATGTTGAATGCTTCCTTCGAACTGCCGAGAGGGTTGCATCGACAGCTAGAATCGTTGGTCGATGTACTAGTTACATGCTGTACGTAAATATTTGCCCAGGTGTGTTTATCTTCGAATTGTACCATCTTCTTGTATACCTTCAAGTAGTTATACCATCGTGCTCTTCTCCAAATGTCCCTTGTATACCGAATGCCTCTTTTAATGTAATCGATTCTGATTGATATATCGATATGTTATTTATACTCGATACAAATTGGTACACGCGTAATTATTGACGAATATTTACTGATTTAACCGTATTGCTTTTCGACAATAAAAAAATCGCAATCGAGGTCAGTGGAGAGATAAACTTTTATAGATAAAGCTGTTACACATCGCGCATCGCCAGCTTGACGCGTTTGATCGGCTTATCTCTGCATCCTTTTTCCATATCGTACAATGATTGATTGATAGGTTGATAGATTGAAGGACCAGATGAATACTGGCAGATACTTGAAAAAAGAAGAAAAAAAGATACAGACACTTCCAACGATGCCTTTTTGCATAATACGTCCTTAACCTTATCGAACATAAAATTCCACTGCAAGAAGGACCAGTTAAATACTGGCAAATATTTAAAAAAAAAAAAATGAATAAAAATAGTTTCAGACCCTACCAATAACGCCTTTTCGCGTATTATAACATCAACCCTCTCAAACATTCAATTCCACTGGAATTTTTTTCCAAAGAATCTCCACGATTTTACAGTGTTCAAGATGCTATAACCCTCGATCAATCCCGGTTTCAAGCGACGAAATCAAGACGGTCAATTCGCTCGAGAGCGGTATAGGTAGCGAATTTTCCGCCAACGTTTTCTTCCTGCGCCACCCTCTCCCCACTTCTTGCACAATGCATGGCCATAAAAATTCATCCCACCGCCGGGACCTGCGTTCCCCTAGTTCATGGATCCATATTTACAAGAGCCATGTATCTCGCCGGCGTATCTCGGCTAGCCGCTAATCCGAGGTCGTGTCGTTAGTCAGGAGTTAGTTGCGCACGTCTCCACGCATCGTACAGTAACAAACCCCTCCGCCGGCGAATGGCGAAAAGGGTCGACGGGAGCGACGACGCGTTTCTCACCTAGAGGGATCATACATATTTACATCGCGGTGCGGAACATCGACGGCTGTTTCGCGAGGAATGACTCAGAAGCTCTGCGCCCCTGCGACGTTCAACGCGGCCAGTGGGGGATGGGGGTTGGCTAGGGGGTGGAACGCGTGCTGGTTCTCTCGCGTACATTGCGCAGGATGCCGGCGCCTTGGCGTCGCGGTCGACTACGGTCGTTGTTTGCTTGCTTTACATCGCGTAAAGGTACGTTGACACATAGTCGCGAACATGGTAGAGCTAATCGGAAGCACATGTGCTCGAACGTCGCTGGACTCCAAGCACATGTACACGGATAGCTTGGTTTTATAGGTGCTTGGGAGGTTGGAAGATCGTTCGAAATTCGTCGATCGGACTCGTTCGTTTGCCATCGTTCGGAATTAATCGCGTAGAAATCAAAGAACTAAGATAACCAAAGGCACGTGTGCTCGGATCTCGTGTATGGTAATGTACAGAAATACGGAGCACATGTGCCTTCGGTTGCCTTGACCCTTTTGATCCTGAGAGACTGTGAGCCACGTGCAAACTAAAGAGCCAAGGTAACCGGCGGCACATGTGTTCGATTCCACAAGGTACAAGGCAAACGAAGGCACATGCGTTCGTATTTAGAAGAATCGAACACACGTGCCTTCGGTTGCCTAGGCTTTTTCGATCTCTATACTGGAAAAAATTCATTGCTAGATAAGTCGATAGCTCGATATATCGATACATAAGCAGATAAACGGATAAACCGACGTTAAATAAAATATGAACGTCAAATTTATACGAAACTGTTTTCACGGAAACATAGTTACTACCCAACCAGTCCTACATGCTCCCATATCGCAACGAAGAGTTCCCAACGTTCGATACTTGCGCGCAACGCATAAAAATTCCCTACACCTCCAACTGTTTCACTTCGCAAAACAGAGCCAACCCTAGCCACGTTACCTCGAGTTCCCTCAGGTGTAGTATCGCAGGATAGACGCGAGAACGACCATACGTGAACGCACCGTGTTCGGCCCTGCGACGTTCAACGGTGACGTGCAGACGGGATCGGTGGGGGTTGGGAGTTGTTGGTTAGGCGTCCAGTGGGTGGAAAGCGTGGTGGTTGTCTCGCGTGCATTGCGCAGGACGCCGGCGCCTTGGCGTCGCGGCCACCCCCGGAGCGGCTACGGTCGTTGTTTGCTTGCTCCACATCGTGAACGCTCGGCCGTCGCGTAACACAGCATCGTGGTTCGGTGCGTCGTTTCGCTCGGCCTCAGAACGTTCCATGAACGTTCGTGCGTCTCGTGCACACGTATTCCTGACGAGAAACGGGCCGACAGGGAGGAAGGAACGTCAGGTAGACGGTAACAGACGCGAACGAACGATCGACGTCGTCGGGGGAACGCCAAGTTCGCGAACAGAGGTTGCAAGCGGTGCAGCCGAGTGTGGTACCCCCGATCCGTGCCCATGAGTCCGAACCCATCGTTCACGGACAAAAAGTGAGAGGGTGGGGGGGAGGGGGGCGGTGGTGGTTGCGGCAGCACAGCAGTTCGATCGTGTCGTTTCCCGTGAACCCTTCCCTCAGCCTTTTCCTCCTTCTCCTCTTCGGGCCGATTTGCGCGAGCCAGGGGTCGAAGAGAACGCGTGACGCCGTTTGGTAGTGGTCTTCTGCGGCGGTTTTTGTTGTCACGTCCGGGTGAACGGTGTCGGGGAACGTGCGGAAGTATGCGCGTGGTATCGATCACGCGGCCCGATCCCACGGATATGTGATACCGGAAACGGTCACGGCAGGCTTCGACCTGCGTGCAGGTGCTCGACGGTGCGTACGACGTACGCGTACAGAGGGGTGCCGAAGGAGAGAAAGAAGGGTGCGCGTGAAGTGCCGCGTGTCAGGGCCAATCGTGAAGATGCAGGCCACCGACGCCGTCGTCGCGACGGCGTCCCTGCCGTCATCCGCGTCGTCATCGTTCGCCTACACCTCGAGGAAGCCCAACTACGTCGCGAGGCTCGTCTGCACGGTCCTCGTCTCCTGGTGGATCGTTCAGGATCAGCTGGCGCTGGGGCTCTCCGATCCACCCGAACTAACCACCATCGAAGGTGAGCTTATTTATTTATTTATTTATTTATTACTGTAGTAGCAAGGTGGTTCTTTAAAGAATATACTATGAAAATTCACGAGGGAGGAGATTGTTTTTGAGCTTTACTTTTTGAGAAGTGAATAACGTAGAGTGAATAACAAGAGTTGGGATGCGTGTTTGAACATTGTTCGAGTCGATGGTTTTTTTTAATGACGCTGATGAGGATATTTGAAGTATGGGTTTTTATTTGCGGGATCGATGACTCGACGTGGAAACTTCTCGAGCGAAGAAATTGCTGTAAAAGTTCAAACTTACAAAATCAACGATCTTGGAAGTTCCATGAATTTTTTGAAGTGAAAGGAACGAACCTTATCGTAATCATCATCGGCGCATACATAAAAGCATCGTTCTATAAACCATGGGATGCACGTTTTTCATGTTAATCTCAACGATATCTAAATCAACAAACTTTTTCACTATATGTTGATTACTATTTTAGAAATAAATTCATAAATACTCTTCGTTTTTTTCTGAGTTTGTATAGGAAATTATCCGTTACCTTAGAACAGCGAGAAGTAATTGTACGAAATACCTCGATACTAAAAATATTCGAGGGTTTATAAATATTTATAATTTGAATTCATTAATTAATTGAGTTGTCGTGGATAATATGTCTGTCGATGTACCAGTGAAGTATAGAGAATTAAGTCCAAATTTTTTACACGATTAATTTTGAGTACTTATAACTTCACTCGGATACAAACATCCAAGAAATAATATCATTTTTCAGAAATGAAATTAATTCCATTCTTTAAATGAATTCCATCGTTTTACGTCTGTATTGCGTAATGTATTCAGTCACAAACGCAGTACAATGCGTCGTAAAGTTCGCTCAAGAAATTTCACAATATTTGCACATGCAAAATTTCAAACAAAGGAAGATAGAATAAAATGCACACAATTGAAGGTTAAACCAAACCCCCGTAACATTTGCTAAGCGTTGGTGCCTGATCGATGGATTAAAATATAATTCTTTCACCTATTTTACCAACTGGTTTCGTGAAATGAATCACGAGTACACGATCGATCGTGCCGAACAACAAACAAAAACAGTGAAATCATCTCCCAGCCAACGATCACGTTTAACCTGACCCCGCGTCGTGTTTTCCACCGATCGATATGCAACGAACATTTTCTCACGTTTTTTCCATTTTGTTCACCTTCCCGAAGCAATAAAGCACGTATGCTCGACGGATGAACGGGCCTTTTGCACGATCTGGCGTGGCTATTTATTAACAGCTGACCCATAAACATTTTACGAGCCCTCAAACCGTGTCGCTAATCCCATGATCTCTGATGCATCTCGGCAAAATTCGAACATGCTGGAACGGTCGGTTCCAGCAGAAGCAACGATGCCTTTCGTCGCGTTTCCGTGTTATCAGTGTTCGCGAAAAGTCCTTTGCGATCGATGTTTGCGTACGTTACGTGGCAGAGACAGTACAGCACATTATTCAAACAATGGATGACGAATAAGAGCATGGTTCGCGTAGGGTGCGGTTTGAAACAGTACACCAGGAAGTGTACACGGTATTTTTAATTGTGGAACAAAGTGTTGTAAACAAAACTTACTTCGCGCAAGAACGCGAGTACTATGACTTACCTTTTTTTCCTTATGCAAGACGCAGAGGAGATTATTTAGGTAACGATATAATTGGAATTTTGATTTTCTAAATGTACTGTGGTGTGCGTATATATATGTATGATGAAGAAAAAGGGGACTTTTTAATGTTGACGTGGCAGTAGCATATTTCAGAAAATATTTGAGTAGAAGGACCACTCGACGAATCGTGGTTCAAGGTCATTCAAGGTCAAGGAAGAGCAGGTAGCGATGCTCGAGTATATCTTGCAACATCCACATATTCGCGTGCTCGAACATGATTTAGAGAATATAGCCAGTTTGTTTTCTGAAAAATTTAAGATTCGGCCCGATATGGAAGAATTTCGACGAATTAGGATCCAAGCTTAACGTTTCTTCGTAAATCGCGGCTTCAATCGGCCGTTCAAGTTTATTTCCCCTTTCCAACTTTGTGCTCTCATTTGCGTCGTTATTTCCTGGCGAATAAGCCCCGACTTCCTCTTTCCAATCGTTAAACCCAAGCGAACTGCCCCAGCAATATCTGAGCATTCCAAAAGTTCCTTCAGGATTCGTCGATCTCGCGTTAATCTTTTAATTCCCTCGTGCCACGGATACCGGCCTGGAACATTTTAACCCGGAAATTTAGTACGGCTGTTTCCGGTCTACGTTCACGGCGAATTGGTAATCCGTCTCTGCGCCCATTCCTTCGGGGAAACAACCACGCATACTTCGTCTCTCGTCTTTGCTTTCTCGGCGTAAATCTTTCTTCCTAGTTTGAAGTAACGATTAAATTTTATTGCGTGAGTTCGTCGATGGTATTCCGTTGTTGGGGAAACAGCGATCTAGGCGATCGAATGGTTGGCAGATTCCCCGTCGTGTTGGCACATTTCGACACGAAGGGAAACGACGAGTTCCAGACGCTATGAAAACGTTTTGGGTGGCGAATAAACGCAGCGAGTGCCACCCTCGAGATCGCGTTATTTGCTCCGTCTGATGGCTCTATTCGATGCGCCACTCGCGATGCTAAGAAGGTTATATCGATCCTCGAAACGGGAACACTTTGTCTCCGTAACTATTATTCTCGGTTTATTTTTTCTAATGGGCTATTTCTATCCGCTAAAAGCTTCGAAGTGGTCTCGATCAACCTGATACACCCATGGTGCGTATTTCCGACAAGACTGGACATTTAAAAATTAATCTTGTCTCCAGTAAACAATCGAAAAGGTCGCGAGACTTTTTGATATATCGAATAGGACGAACGGTTTCGGTCTAGCTTGTCCAACAATTCGGAGAAAAGAAAGTCTTATATTTCCAAGTTATTGTTATCTAATTAAGAGAAGACACGGTAAAGATTACGATAATCCTATGATCGGTAAATTTCATTAAATAAAGTCGTTAAATAAAGCAAACGGGAAGCATTTCGAATTATTTCACAATTTTAAGAATAGTTCCATCAAATATCGACGGAATAAAATCGATACTGATTTTGTTAGTGGCATGTTATTCGGGGTTTCGATACTACGCGATGAACGTTGCGAATGTTGAGGTGAAAGATTTTCGTTGATTTCGATGGAATTATTCTAAATGCACTCTCGATCGAAATATAGTTTGCTTACGTGTTCACGTATTGCACATACAGTGGCTGCCATTGCAGCTGTGCATGTTTGGAGAGCTCGGTTGCGGTACATTTACAAATTGTACAAGGGTTGCAGTTACTGCTGCAGTATAACGTTCAATTTTATTCGCTGCTGTCTAATTTTATCCAGCCACGTGACCGTGGGTCCTTAATTAAATGCACGTAATCATCTGGACGTTACTCGAGACGATCCGAGTCGCAAAGGCCAACACTTCCAGTCCCGAAAACGAGTATATATTAGTTTCCAACTTTCGTATGAAACGAAATGAAACGTATGACACGCCATGAAACATACGATTCGGTATCGACAACACAAACGAATCTCTTTTCTTTACGAAACATTCGTCTGAAGCTAGAAATACTTTTATCGCGAGACATTCGTCAACTTTTGTAGGCCAGTCTACTCTACGATTGCAAAAACAAAGGGAACATTTCGAACGATAATGTTATGTAGGACGCCCATTGTACAACCCATGCAATTGGGGTCGATGAGATTTTTTTTTGTTCGCTTACGAAATTCCATTTTTAAACAGTCCCCGTCCCGCACGATTCGAAACGCCGCGAAATCCTGCACGGAATATGCATTCGCTACCTGATGCTTTCACTCCGATACCTCGGGAAACAGCCGATACGAACTTGTTTAGGGTTTGTTTAGGGCTAACTTGGCATGAAGCCACTCTCGAGCTAGCAACAGTACGATACGTGAAAATACGAGAGAGCCTTTCGTAACCACTCTAGGGGAAACCAATGGCGAGAAGAATTCTTATCCAGGTACAAATTTCAAATAACGAATAAGAGACGAGCAGATATTCGCGTGTTACGTGTGCTGTAAAAATTGCAATTTAATACTAAGCGTATATTTAATACCAAGCGGAGGCAAATGACCTTTTTCTAGATTCTTATTATTAGACGCAATTAGATAAAAAAAAATTAAACCTAAAGAAACATTAGGTATCGTAGATTCGCTGTGTGAAACCTAACAGTGATTGAGAGTCACCTCTCGAGTGCAAAGGGTTAATAAGTTCAGAATTTCTTTCTGAAAAGCAACGTTTATTTTCCAAGGAGTCAAATGGCCCCTTATGGTAAGAACAGGTATAGTCGCTACACTATAGTGTCGGTACGTTTGGTATTAAATTAAGTTTATCGCGACATACGTGAAAATACAGAAGAACGTATACGTGCTCGCGAAGCGTGTAATAAACGAACAGAGAAGCTAGAGTTGATAAAACGAGATTCGCAGTTTCGAGACGTAAACGTCACTGCATAAGGACTGGATGTTTCGCAGTAACGTTGGATCATCGGAAAACCGTGCCGGCACAAATTTTGTCGTACGTTTCGCTTTAACAACAGCCTAATTACACGGTCGAGGAGAACAGAATATTAATTCTGGCTCGACGCAATTAACCGCGCGAAGGTATTTCACGACGATGCTCGGCGAACATTCAGCCGAGTAATCGGTAACGATTTTCAGCGTTGGCCAATTGAATGCGTTTCAATTTTAATCGCGCCAGACGTTTAACCAGCGACAAATGTCCCGTGCTAATCGCCAACGGAATAATCGCTGGCTGGATCAGTGTTTCTCGCTTTCCATCTTTCCATTACTCCTTGGCTAACGAAACATTTTTTCGAGGAATTCGTACATCGAAATAACTATTCGATTAAATTTCATTTTCTCGAATAACGTATTTATTTCAAGATTACGTAAGTGCGCCAACACGACGAGCACGTTAAAATATGCTGATACCCGCGGAAAAGAGACGAGGTTCCACCCAAGTGCTGATTCGAAGTCTAACCCAGTTTCGTCGGAAACGAAAAATCTAATTACATTTGCTATCTTCTATTAATTTCACCGGAAGCAGAGCGAAAAAAAAAAATTACAGCGTAAGAGAGAAACTCAAATTTAATGAGATGGACGACGGTGCTTCTCAGAAATTAATTGGGTGACGACACCATTTTTTACATGAATTATTTATTATTTTCGAGGTCTCTCGCCATTGTTCGGAAGATCGAACATCGCGAATTAGGAACATCCTACCGAGTCTACCGACAAACGATATACCACGGGACAAATTTTCTGAATTCAAACAGTTTCTATAGAATATTCTACTCTTTGCAAAAGTTGACCGATCCGAAGTTCTTTTTTCGAAATACTATACCGAATCGTGCCCGAACGTTGTTTCCGTGACAGTGGTGCGTGCGTGGACTACCTTGGCAAGAAACGTCGGGGCACCGTGCTCGCCTGATCAATAAATGATATTATATTGCGAACTATCGCAGTAGTGGCACCCTTGGATATCTGCGACGCAGTTGCGGAGGCGGGGACGCGTTGCATTTAGAGCAATACCGAACAATTAGATGACTCATCCGTACCTTTGCGCATTGTAGTCGCGAGGACTCTGTCCGATATTACGCGTCAAACACGCTAATGAAAAAATTATTCGCGCTACTTGGATGATGAAACACTCGGGCCTGAACGCGACGCGTTCCCCAGTTCGCAGCACAAAGCTCTCCGCTTTAATTGCTCGGAGGGAGCTCGCTTTCCTTTGTCTCTTTTCTTTCACTCGTGCGTCAATGAACCTCCGCAAGTTGTCCGTCAATTTTTGCGTTTCATTTTGCTTCGCTTGCGCGTAGATGTATCGTTTGTTACAGATACAAGGGACCGCGTCGTCTCTGTGGAGCAATTATAAGGGCCTTGATCCGAAAAGATGGTTCGGACTGTTGCAAAGATAATATAGTGGGTGTCTCAGAAACTATTGTTCTGGTTCTAGTGGGATAATTGGAGGTAATTATAGGAGCTAGTCGAACAGTAGTATATACAACAGAACCACCCCTAATTAATAGATGGAACCAATCAGAATTGCAGATATTCACGTCGGCCAAACTATTCGTAAAAATGTATACTTGCAGAGTAAAATAAATTC